>NC_135823.1:40896978-41143338 GCF_964213995.1 Mustelus asterias
GTCGTGTCTTAGGCCCAACTAACTTCAGCTGCTTCATCATTGACCTTCCCTTCACCATAAGATCAGAAGTTCACTGATGATTGCACAATGTTCAGCGTCATTCACAATTTCTCAGATACTGAAGCAATCTGTCTGGACAACAAACCTGCAGATCTGGATAACACCCAGGTTTAGGATGAAAAGTGGCAAGTTACATTCACACCACACAAGTTCCAGGCAATAACCATCTCCATCAAGAGAGAAACCAACCATTTTTCCTTGAGACTCAATGGCATTACCATTGCTGAACCCCCACTATCAGCATCCTGTTGGTTACCATCGATTGGAAACTGAACTGGAACAGCCATATGAAACCTGTGACTACAAGAGCAGATCAGAGGCTGGGAATTCCACAAGAAGTAACTCCCCTCCTGACTCACCAAAGCCTCCTCACCATCTACAAGGCACTTAGTCAAGAGTGAGATGGAATATTTTCCCCCTGCCTGGATGAATACAACTCCAGCAACACTCAATCTTGCCACCTTCCAGGACCAAGCAGCCCACCTAATAGACATCCCATCCACCAGCTCAAACATTCACTCTCTTCACCACCAATGCACAGTAGCAGCAGTATGTTCCATCTACAAGATACACTAGAGCAACTCACCAAGACTTTTTCCACTGCATCTTCCAAACCCATGACCTCTCCAACATAGAAGGATAAGGGCAGCGGATGCATGGGAACACCACTACCTGCAAATTCCCATCCAAGTCACTCACACTCCTATATTACCATTCCTTCACTACTGCTGGGTTAAAATCTGGAGCTCTCTACCTAACAGCACAGTGGGTGTACCTACACAATATGGACTGTCGCAATTCAAAAAGGCAGCTCACCACCACCTTCCTGAGGGCAATTAGGGATGGACAATAAATGTTGGCATAGCCAGCAGTGCCCACTTCCTATGAATGAATAAAAAATAAATTCTTATTTCTCCATTCAAAATATATGACCTCATGCTTACCCATATAAAACTGTGCAGCCCATTCTGTGACATCCTCCTGGAAGATTTTCAGTCCTCCTCCTCAGCTGGCACACCTCCTTCTTATGAGTTGCCCGTACCTGTCTAAATCATCTGTGTACACTAAGAGCAAGTGAGCATTCTGTACTGACCACTGGGATCATTACTTTCAACTCTTCACCAACTTGAACAACATCTGTTTATTGTACCACTGACGTCAATCAATTTTCTATCCAAACTGCTACATTTGCTGTTATGCCTTCAATTTTCTAATAAGCCTCGTATTAATCATATGTAAATGCACCCTCCAATCTAATAGATTATTGATAGCCAGGTTTTGACTGAAAGTTGGCTTGTGTATAGCGTGCAAGAAACAATACTTTTCACTGTACTAATATATGTGACAATAATAAATCAAATCAAAGTGTGCACTGACATTTTGAGCCTTACCAAGGCCGAGCCACATTACCTGCCTTACCAAAACACTGCAGTGACAGGACACAGCTTATCACCAAAATTTTGGGCACACTTCTTCTTTTGCACACCTCACATTGTTCCAACCCTCTTCAAAGTTTTCAAGGTTCATTTTATTAGTGTTATAAGTAAGCGTACATTCACACTGCAATGAAGTTACTGTGAAAATCCCCTAGTTGCCACACTCCGGCACCTGTTCGGGTACACTGAGGGAGAACTTCGCATGGCCAATGCACCGAACCAGCACTTTCAGACTGTGGGAGGAAACAGGAGCACTCGGAGGAAACCCACGCAGACACGGGGAGAATGTGCAAACTCCACACAGACAGTGATCCAAGCCAGGAATCGAACCCAGGTCCCTGGCGTTGTGAGGCAGCAGTGCTAACTCCTCTGCCACTCTTGGATCTTCCTTGAAATTCTTGTGTTTGTTAGAAGAGAAGAAGGTAGGAACTGATTGCCAAAAAGAGGAGATAAATTAACAAAAAATCTCAGTGAATGAATTGAAGAGACATATTTCACTGACCACCATAGCTTTCAGCTCCATGCCATCTGGGAACTGGGTCCTGCCACCAAACTGGAAGGTTTTCTTCAGGTTGTGATCACAAGCTTTAGCGATTCCTGCACACAAAGGTCAGAATGAGGCTGTTAAACACTGCTGGTGCACAATAGGTCAGAATCAGTGTATTAAACAATGCCATGCAGAGTAGATCAGAATCAATCTGTTAAACAGCGCTGCTCTACATATAGTTATGAAAACAAAATGGAGAAGAAAAATCATAAGCAAGGAACGTATTCACAACTGAACAAAGTACAAATAGATAAAAAGGAGTACCTTGAAAACTGGAACCAGGCATCCTGCAGACAGACTCCAGTAATTTAAAGAGGAATGGTTTGAGCACTTCTGAACACTTGTAATAAGCGGTGAGGATGTAGAGCAGCCTCCAACCTCTCTGAATACTATCACTGCAACAGACATTGGAATAACTTCAACAACTCTCTGATCTCATGAACCTGCTTACTGCAGGTGATCAATTCCATAAACTGCTCATGTCCCTTAATCACCTTTGCTGCAAGGTGGTGGAGATGCTGGCGTTGGATTGGGGTGGGCACAATAAGAAGTCTCACAACACCAGGCTAAAGTCCAACAGGCGAAGCCTGATGAAGGAGCAGCGCTCCAAAAGCTTGTGATTCCAAATAAACCTGGTGGACTTTAACCTGGTGTTGTAAGACTACCCTTGCTGCAGACATAGAAAGAAAGAATTTGAATTCCTATAGCGCCTTTCACATCCTCAGGACACTTTACAACCAATGACGTACTTCACTGTAGTCATTGTGTAATGCACAGAAACATCCCACAAGCAGCAATGTGATAATGATCACATAATCTTTTAAGCGATGTTGGTTAAGGAATAAATATTGGTCAGAACCAGAGAGAACTCCACTGCTCTTCTTTGAATAGTGGCTGTGGAGTTTTTCAATCTGCGCAAGAGGACATGCAGGGCTTCGGTTTATGAAAGGCTGCATTCGTTGCCAACACTGTGCATGCACGGTTCTACTGTTTTACTCCATTACATCACTGTGAGCAATAGAGTAGGCCATAAATAAACAAGAAGCAACATGGCAGCACTTTTACTCAGTGTATTTAGGGAAACGATGGTCAGGATTCCTGGCCACCCACCCCAGTGAGCTCCGGATGAGGCTGCCTGCCTCAGCTTGATGACTGAGGTTGAACTTGGGAGCTTGGCTCCTGCCTCCTGCCCACTGGTTGGTGTGTCTGTCAATCAAACCACCGTAAGAAGTTTAACAACACCAGGTTAAAGTCCAACAGGTTTATTTGGTAGCAAAAGCCACACAAGCTTTCGAGGCTCTGAGCCCCTTCTTCAGGTGAGTGGGAATTCTGTTCACAAACAGAACTTATAAGACACAGACTCAATTTACATGAATAATGGTTGGAATGCGAATACTTACAACTAATCCAGTCTTTAAGAAACAAAACAATGGGAGTGGAGAGAGCATCAAGACAGGCTAAAAAGATGTGTATTGTCTCCAGACAAGACAGCCAGTGAAACTCTGCAAACCACCACCATAGCATTTAGTCAAAAAAGCTCTGGCAATCTGGGCACAGCGGAGTAATGTCAGTGGATTTCTGTGCATGCTTGGCCATCTTGTGCAGCCGTCTTGCGTTGGCAGGGCACCGTGTTTAACAAATCATGCGTGGGAGTGGACCCAACATCTCACGCACCACAAACAGGATCTTCATCGGCAAGTCCAAGACTGGGCTATTTGCTGCAGCTTGGATCCTACCTAAAGGTAATATGAAGGGAAGACAATTGTGGGCACGTACTGAACGCTTGCCATCTTTCTCCAACTACCATTCTCGGAGAGATTTCTATCTAACCAGCAGCAGTGAATGTATTACGGCCGAGGCCAGGCCATGTTCAATGCTCTGTGTTTGGGTGGCTTGGGGCTATGACTGGCAGATGGTGTTTCCTTACATTTTGGAGCTGTTGTTGTCAGTGATCTGTTTGATAATCTGACAGTAGGTTTCATCTTTCATCACCTCGTGTTCCCCGCACAGCTACAAAAGACAGAACAAAATCAAAGCAAAGAGTCAAACTCCTCACTAAACAGTTGGCAGAAATCTGGCACAGGGATCTTGCATACAAAGTTTGACCATCCCACTCTCTCTATACTGTTGTGCAGAGGACCAAGCAATACAGGGAGAAATCAGGAATGTCACAATAATTGAAGCATCACTGGTTGGAGGTAGTGATCTGCCCACTTAGAATCATAGAATCCTATAGTGCAGAAGGAGGCCATTTGGCCCATCGGGTCTGTACCGACCACAATCCCACCCAGGCCCTATCCCTATAGCCCTACACATTTACCCTAGACACTAAGGGGCAATTTTTGCATGGCCAGTCTACCTCACCCTCACATCTTTGGACTGTGGGAGGAAACTGGAGCACTCGGAGGAAACCCTTGCAGATACGGGGGGAATGTGCAAACTCCACACAGACAGTGACTCAAGCCGGGAATTGAACCCAGGTCCCTGGTGCTGTGTGGCAGCAGTACTAACCACTGTGCCACCGTGCTGCACTTGTTGCTGTTCTTTTGGCTGTCGGTTCATTGGAGCCAAGTTAGAGTAGGAAGGGTGGAAATAGGACACACCAGAGGGCAACATGGCCCAAAAATGCAAATGGTGTCACAAAGATATATCCCGTTAAGAATCAACATGGACAGTGAGTTGACACATTGACTTTTCATTGCTGCGAGTTGTTACTCAGTCTTAGTATCTTGCAGCTTCCTTTCCCTGTCAACAGTTGTTTAGTAAACTCTCCATAGAAACCCTACAGTACAGAAAGAGGCCATTCAGCCCATCGAGTCTGCACCGACCACAATCCCACCCAGGCCCTACCCCCATATCCCTACATATTTACCCACTAATCCCTCTAACCTACGGAGATCCGTCAAATCTCCAACTCTCCTCTTTTTTTTTCTTCTTCCTCTTAAACACCACATTTCTTTGCTCAGCCGGCTGCCAAGTTTCCCTCAAATCCAATTGCAATCACCTTGCAATTTTAAAGGTGAGGTTTCTTAAAGGGCCCTTAATCACTCTGCAACACACAATCACCTACTTATATGTTGTGTGAACATACAAGTACAAACTCAATCACACATACCAACACATGCACATTGCACAGGCATGCAGGTCTCCCTTTACCTTAAGGATGGTATAGACAGTGTCTTGTTCCATCTGTCCTTTAAGTGGATGGTCCCCCATAAATTTCATGATAGCTGCAGTAGAGAAATATGTGACAGTTCTCAATAACTGGCTGTTGTGGAACTTGGCTCTAAAGATCAGAAAGCACCAGGTACAATTCTCAGTCCTTTGCTGAGCTCAGATTGATTTCAGGTATAAGTGGTCCTCAGCACCTGTAGACTTGTCAGAAACAAATCAACATTCCCACTCCTGACTTCCTTCAGAAATCACTGCTGGAAAGACAACGTCAAGTGTGATTCCAGACAGTAAAATAGTGTGTGAGGACACATAGCGCTCACTCGCCACCTATCCCTCTGATTGCACCACATCCTTGATCCATCTTCACAGGCCAAGAGTCATTGACCCTGCAAGGTCGAGAAGGGAATCTGATGTTGTAACACAACATTTTAAATGGGTGAAGCACTCAGTAGATGAAATAGCTTCACCTTCAGAGACATTGGAGAGATTGAGGCTTCAGCGTCACACGGCACCAGACTGGAAGGCCAGTCTACCTCATCTCACCAGAAAAATGTCATAGTCTCTTCTGCTGTTAACACAGGCCTCTTGATTGGAGGGGGTGAGTTTGGGTGAGAAGGTGAGGGGAGGGTTGGGCGACAGAGTTAGGCAGAGTGTCAGGAGTGAAGAGGTTGGGGTGAGGGGTCATTAATGAAGCGTCAGGGCAGAACAAGGGGTCGGGACAAAGGTTCTTGGTCGGGACAAAGGTTCTTAGCCATGCGATGGGCTGGGATGAGAACCCTCACTGCCCTGTCTTCAATGCAAAGACTGACAGGTGATGAATGGGTCACTTGGGTGACTTGAGGCTGTGAGGACTGAGGACCAGGTCATAACCCTTTGTGAGAAATGGAGTTTTCAGAAGTGGGGAAAATTGGAAGAAAGAAAGAAATCTGGAAAGTGACACAGTGAATATAGCCAGAGTGACGTTTTATTTCATAAACAGAAATCCGAGCTAATTCTTACCAACAAAGATCTCAGCTGCTATCTTGTTCATGTTCTCATCGGAGAACTCAATCAGGGACTCTTGGATTGGAGTCTATGGAAGAAATGTGAGAGTATCAGAAATAAGAACATGTGGCTTCCTCTGGTTATTAAACTTGCTTATCTTAAGATAAAGTATTTTGCAAGTATTTTGTTTCATGAGTTAGAAAGGTTTGTGTATTATTTCCTGTCAACCAGATAACACAACTTTGTATTTCCACTGTGTGCTTTTTAAAAATAATTTCATGCGATGTGGACAAGGCCAGCATTTGTTGACCAGCCCTAATTGCCCTTCAACTGAGAGACTTGCCAGGCCACTTCAGAGGGCAGTGAAGTGTCAACCACATTGCTGGTATCACATGTAGTTCAACCAGGGGGTGTGCATGTGTGTGCGTTTCTGATACCGGCAGCCTGGGGTCAGGAATTTAATACATGATAGAGGAAAACACGAGGGGTGACGGCCACAAACGCCAATCTCTTGTTACACGTGGCCAACGTGATGGGCTTCTTGTTATCTGTACATATTTGTAAAATCATGTCTAACCATGTGCAGCAATGAAGATTTTCTCCATCGCACACACCTTTGGAGATTTAATTCAGAAGTGAAATTCAATTAAAGTTCAATGTAGGGTTTACATGCAGGGGAGATTTTAAAAAAAACTGTGGGAGGAATGAAGGCAGCGGGGTAATCCACTCTCCCAAGGCGAGTAATGCCCACAGAGTGGGATCCAGGGTACTGGGGCAATACATGGTGGTAATCCCACTCTTCCAAGGCCGTACTAGTGTTCAGAAAGAGTGGGTCTGTGCAGAGTATTCCAATCTTTAACCCATCCAAAAAGAGCTCTTGTGGAATTGTATCTAATGGAAAATGGCAGGCTTCAAACAATCTCTGTTTAAAGTACCCAGTTTTGGCTTCACATAGCCAGTACACCCCGGCCTTTGATATTCCATCCATTAGTTACGGGGTGGCCCGGTAGGCAGGCCCAGCTCGTCCTGCCTGTAATTCCCATCAGTGGTGAGTTCCCTTTAATGCTGGCTTCTCTGGGAGTGCAATTTGTCCAGGAACAGGCTGCTGTGCAGTCATCATGGGGGTGGGATAGAGAATTGAGCATCCCTTACCTTTGTGTACTTCACCATCTCAGCTGGGTCCTTGGGATCTTTGCCTTTTTTAGATTTCTCTTTGTTGAACTCACTGTAAGAACAATACATCCATATCCAGGTATTTTAAGCCTGGTTTTACACTGCATGTTTATTTTTTGCATTGTTTACAATTGTCAAATAGTTATTTTTTCTTAGTTTAACACTTCATGAAATTAGGATCTATTGTTTCATATTTTCTTCTTGTCTCTGGTCTCCTGAAGATGCTGACCTATATCTCAGTACCTCTGACACTCTGGGTGGGATTTTCCATGCAACTGCGGATGTAGCCCACCATTGGTTGGCAACAGGATCGTCTGGTCCCACCATTGTCAATGGGGTTTCCCGTTGACTGCACCCCTTGCTGCTGTGAAATCCACGGCGGGGATGCACCGTCGGCGGGACCGGAAGATCCTGCCAGCTTGAACCGGAAGATCCCGCCAGCTTGAACAGCCGTAAAGTTCCAGTGTCTCTCTTTAAAAGCAAGGAAAGCTCAACCAGGATAAAGGTCGTACTGAAGGATAGGGAAGATAAAACATGTGTTGTTACAAATGCAAGGTACCTTTAAGGACATGGTGCCAGAGGTTAGAAGCCAATTTGTGGCTAAGTCAGGCTGTTGTCGGTAGAGACAAGGGTGTCACTTCATTTTGAGTATTGAGATAGAGAAAGCCCTTGGGGGAGCCCCAAGCTCCTATCTCCAAATGGACACAATGAAGGCAATATGCATGTGGTTGATAACAAGACAGCATTGCGACGCGCAGCTGTCTGAGTCTGCGCAGGCATGAGGGACATCATTTGCAGCTGTGTGGAGCAAGTGCAGAATGGGATGCCCAGCCACTTGTTATCTCATGAAGCACTGGCTCAGAGGGGCTATTCAAGCCGGCGGGATCTTGGAGGGTCAAAGCCGCTAGAGTCTGAGAGTCAGTAAAGGAAGGCCGAAGAAAAACAGGCACATTTTAAAAAACAAGCGATGTGACAGTGGGCGGGGAGCTGAAGGCAGGAGGTGGCAGCAGCTGCTGCCGTCCTGCAGGCCACACTGCCAGTCTTCATTGCTAATAAACCTCCCACTTGCTGCTGATTCAATCCTTAAATCTCTCCACCTCCCAGCCTCCATGCCTGGGGAGATTGGAGACAAAGGTGAGGTGCGGTGATTGGATCTGTGTCATCCACTGGTGTTAGTTAATGTGTTCGAAGCATCAGGAGCAAATGCAGAAAGGCACTCTCCTTTAAAAGTGACTTATAGGTTTTTATTACTTCTCTTAAATAAAATTAAGTGTTTCAGGGTTAGTCTGATTATATTAAACACCTCATTGTTGGGGCAATTTGGGGCTTTTTCTGAGTATTGTTGCAAAGGCTTGTGTGGAAAAATAAATGACCTTACTCTTCTTGTCATTATTTGAAGTGCATTTGATGCTGGTTTTTTTACTAGAATTGGGGATGGCGGGTGAGGGTGAGGTGTGGATTAAGGGGCTCAGAAACAGGAGGCGCACCAAGGCTTCTCTCCTGAATCCATCGCAAAAGGGTTTGTCAAGTCTGCTAATGGCTGCATCCCAGGGAAGGAAGGAAAAGTGAGTCAGCCACAGCGCTTGGAAGAATAAGGCTGTGTAAGCTCTGAATATTGTTAATCACATGCAATCTTTAACTGTTTAATAGAATGGATATTCATAGAAATCGTAGAAACCCTACAGTGCAGAAGGAGGCCATTCGGCCCATCGAGTCTGCACCGACCACAATCCCACCCAGGCCCTACCCCCACATATTTTACCCACTAATGCCTCTAACCTACGCATCCCAGGACTCTAAGGGGCAATTTTTTTTTTTAACCTGGCCAATCAACCTAAACCGCACATCTTTGGACTGTGGGAGGAAACCGGAGCACCCGGAGGAAACCCACGCAGACACGAGGAGAATGTGCAAACTCCACACAGACAGTGACCCGAGCCGGGAATCGAACCCGGGACCCTGGAGCTGTGAAGCAACAGTGCTAACCACTATGCTACCGTGCCGCCCTAAAAAGCTGTTAAAACAAGTCAGCTACCTAAGGAATTATTTTTAAAGGAATCCTTCAGAATTTTACCCAATCTGAACATGGGTAAAATTGTGTGAGATGACATGGGGCATGTGTCCTAACATCACCACACATGTGTGTAATATTGAGGTTGGCAGGCGTGCACAGAATCATAGAATCCTTACAGTGCAGAAGAGCCCATACGGCCCATTATGTCTGCACCGACTCACTAACAGAGTATCTAACCCAGGCTCTCTCCCCCGCCCTATCCTCATAACCCCACATATTTCCCATGACTAATCCATCTAACCTCCACATCTTGGGAACCTGAAGGGGCAATTCAACACGGCCAATCCACCTAACCTGCACATCTTTGGACAGTGGGAGGAAACTGGAGCACCCGGAGGAAACCCACGCAGACACGGAGAACATACAAACTCCATACAGACAGTCACCCAAGGCCGGAATTGAACCTGGGTCTCTGGAGATGTGAGGCAGCAGTGCTAACTACTGTGCGACCGTGTCGCCTGTCGGAGCCACACCTGCCTATAATTCAAGGGCCAATTAAAGCCATTAAAAAGCACAGATGAACACAGATTTTGGAGGTTTGCCAGATTTCCTATGGTTGCACCAGCTTTTAAAGCTGGTTCACCTACAAATCTGTGGCAATGTTCTAACAAAATAAATCAGTCTGTACTGACCATGAGGAACATTGACGTTAAAAAATATATTGGTCTTGAAAATTCATGGCTGTTTGGCATGTTGCCACTGTAATTATATGGGGAGGGTGGAGGGTTTGTCTGAGGGTAAGGGGCTCTCTAAATGTCAGACTCCCCATGACCCAGGCCTTCATAATGACCCAGCATACAGATGCTGTAGGTTTGTCATCGGGGTGGCCCAACAGACCCGGCAGTAGCTGTAGACTATGACCAGATCACTGCATAATTAAAACAGTTTTTAAAAAATGAATTCTTCGACAAAAGGCGGCACGGTGGCACAGTGGTTAGCACTGTTGCCTCACAGCGCCAGGGACCCGGGTTCAATTCCGGCCTCGGGTCACTGTCTGTGTGGAGTTTGCACATTCTGCCCATGTCTACATGGGTTTGCTCCGGGTGCTCCGGTTTCCTTCCACAGTTCAAAGATGTGCAGGTTAATCCCTTTAGTATCAGGGGATTAACAGGGTAAATATATGGGGTTACAGGAATGGGGCCTAGATGGGATTGTGGTTGGTGCAGACTCAATGGGCCAAATGGCCTTCTTCTGCACTGTAGGCATTCTATGATTCTATGAACCACACCTCATTTGCATCCCCCAGCACCCCCCTCCTCATTTTGCACCCCTCCCCCTCCAGCTCCACCACAGCCATTGCCACGTTCTGTCAGTAGCAGGTAGACCAGATGCACCCTTGATGGCATGGGTGTCACCACATTTGCACATTCTGCTGGAGCTCAGTAGAATATGGGTTCAAATCCCACTCCAGAGAGTTGATCATGTGGACTTACAGTCTGGCGCAGTCCTGAGAGAGTACTGAACTGTCTGTGATGCCAGCGTTCACGTGAGACATTGTTGTTTATAGAACAGTACAGCACAGAACAGGCCCTTCGGCCCACAATGTTGTGCCGACCTTCATCTGAAACCAAGATCAAGCTATCCCACTCCCTACCATCCTGGTGTGCTCCATGTGCCTATCCAATAACCGCTTAAATGTTCCTAAAGTGTCTGACTCCACTATCACTGCAGGCAGTCCATTCCACACCCCAACCACTCTCTGCGTGAAGAACCTACCTCTGATATCCTTCCTATATCTCCCACCATGAACCCTATAGTTATGCCCCCTCGTAATAGCTCCATCCACCCGAGGAAATAGTCTTTGAACGTTCACTCGATCTATCCCCTTCATCATTTTATAAACCTCTATTAAGTCTCCCCTCAATCTCCTCCGCTCCAGAGAGAACAGCCCCAGCTCCCTCAACCTTTCCTCATAAGACCGACACTCCAAACCAGGCAGCATCCTGGTAAATCTCCTCTGCACTCTTTCCAGCGCTTCCACATCCTTCTTATAGTGAGGTGACCAGAACTGCACGCAATATTCCAAATCAACAATAGCCAAGGTCCTGTACAGTTGCAGCATAACCCCACGGCTCTTAAACTCCAACCCCCTGTTAATAAAAGCTAACACACTATATGCCTTCTCCACATATATATGTCTGTTTATGGGAGTTTGCTGTGCGCAATGTGGCTGGCCGATGCGTTTTCCACATTATAGCACTGACCACACTTTAAAAAGCATTCTGGGATGTCATGAAGTATTGGAAGTTGTTGGAGAAATGCTTATTTGTGATTCTTTCTTTCTTCGCTGATATAATACACAAAAGGAACTCTCTCTCCAACTCTTTTCCCTCCCTCCTCCACATCCTTGCCGCGGCCCCAAGGTTTAATTGGATCAGTAGCAGATGCTGTGCAGGACCTGTAGATTTTCAAGGCATGCTTCTGCACCACTATATACAAATACATGAAGTCAGTGAAGGTTTTAAGTCCGGACCATGTCATAGCTGCGTATTAACACCAAATTTGTTTCCATGTTGTAGGACCTAATCTGTTTCTCCACTGGAAATTTAACTGAAGTTACCAAAGTCCTGGGAGTTACCATCGGATGCCTGATGCATTCCCACTACAGTCCACACTGTCAGGTCAACTGGTAGACGCGTTTCGCGTTGGGTGGATCTTAACTGTCCACCCAGCCTGAAATCGCCTTGAGAACGTGATCTCGCCCAGGAGTGGATTCTACGTCTGCTTCCAGACCCACCGACTTCACATGCATGCCAAGCCTGAAATTCAGGTCAATGTTTCTTCTTGTGTGGAAGATCAATATAAAATAATCACCAGAAATCCAATCGAGAATTCAGAAGAAACATCTTTACCCGTGAGAATGTGGAACTTGCTCCCACAGGGGATGGTTGGACAGATGCATTTAAAGAGAATCTAGAAAAGCATTTGACAGACGTGGGGTTAGAGGGCTACGATGACAGATTTAGATGAGGGAAGATGGAAGGAGGTGCAGTGTAAACACTAGCATGGATTGGCTGGGCCAAATGTCCTGTTTTCTATGTTATGTATCCTGTGTAACATCTTGTCACTGCTATAGTTACTCAGCACCAGTTAGTGATTTTTCAACATTACAGCAGTGACTACATTTCAACAATACTTCACTGACTGTAAAGCATTTTGGAATATCCTGAGGTTGTGAAAGGTGCTAAATAAATGCAAGTCTTTCTTTCTCTCTCCTCAGTGCTAACACTGAATTTTCTGTGGGATTTTTGCTAGTCATTTTATTATGTAACTGCCAATTAGTGATCTGCCAACCTATTGCTAGGAATCTCTGGTTAGATATGTGTATTAAATATTTGTGTACATGGCCTTGAATGTGAGAGGTTGAGTTTATATCCAATAAAGAGTCTTTAGTGCATGCTTGTGATCTGGCTTTTTCCTTGATGCTTTGGCAAGAAATCATTCATCCAAGAAAATTGAGGTGATCCAATAGTGGCTTAGCAAATTCAATTCATTTTTATCCACCCTGGTTAGTTTAAGACTGTTAAATGACGTAGGCAAAAGACATATGGCACAACCCACAGTGCAGATCATACATCTGGGTGAAGACGGCATGGTGGCACAGTGGTTAGCATTGCTGCCTCACAGCGCCATGGGTTCAATTCCCGACTTGGGTCACTGTCTTTGCGGAGTCTGCACGTTCTCCCCGTGACTGAGTGGGTTTCCTCCAGGTGCTCCAGTTTCCTCCCATTGTCCGAAAGATAGTGTAGGTTAGTGGGGCTTTAGATTGGTTTCACTGGTCGGTGCAACATCGAGGGCCGAAGGGCCTGTACTGATCTATGTACTTAGATGTGCTGGTTCGGTGGATTGGTCATGCGAAATTCTCCCTCATTGTACCTGAACAGGTACCGGAGTGCAGCGACTAGGGGATTCTCACAGTAACTTCACTGCAGTGTTAATGTAAGCCTACTTGTGACATTAATAAATAAACTATGAAGAGTGGAATAGGTGTGGAGAAAGAGAAAACTGGAAGAAACAGGGCAAATAGGAATGGATTAATGCTGAGCAGCCAAGGCCTGTAATCATGTGACTGGTCAGATTACTCTCAACCAGTTTTATGTTTGATCAGTCGGAAATCAAGCTCTCAACCCAGAAATATCACACTTGGGATTGTTCATTTGTGCAGTGCTGGTGTGACTCGGATTAACATGAAGACTTGATGCTCACTCACCTTTTTAACTTGTGAGGCTGACGGAAGTATTTCTTGGCAAATTCGATCATGGTGCACTGGTTATCCTGAAAGATGTATTCAGGTATACTCTCCACAAACTCACTGACTGGTCGAGAGGTCTGCAGAAAAGTCAAGAATAACATGAAGTTAGGATTCATATTGAAATAATGTGCTGCACAGATTATGCAGCAAGTCGTAGACACCATAAACAGGGCGCGAGTCTTGAGTTCCAGTCCATACCGAGCATGCCTGGATATCAGAAAGAACATTGGAATTATGTGATCATTATCACATTGTTGACGTGGGATGTTTTTGTGCATTACACTTACCTGACATGCTGGCCTGCATGCTTCCAGCATGGGTTACTAGAAGGATTACCAGATGGACACATGATTGATCTAACTTGGAGAGGAGCTGGGGTTAGCCACAAAGCCAGAGAATCCCCACAGTGCGGAAAGAGGCTACCAGCCCATTGAGTCTGCACTAACTCTCCAAAAGAGCATCCTACTCAGGCCCTTCCCACCCCCCTATCCCCACACATTTACCATGGCTAATCCATCTAAAGTACACATCTTTGGACACTAAGGGGCAATTCAGCTTGGCCAATTCACCTAACCTGTACATCCTTGGACTGTGGGAAGAAACCGGTGCACCCAGAGGAAACCCACGCCGACACACAGAGAATGTACAAATTCCACACAGTCACCCGATGCCGGAATCGAACCCAGGTCCTTGGTATTGTGAGGCAGCAGTGCTAACCACTGTGCCACCCAGTGCATTTAATCCCTCTCTTTGTCAGTGTGAAAAAAATAATGATGGTACTGACTCCATGTCCATCCATTCCCATTGGTACTGACTCCATGTTCACCAATTCCCATTGGTACTGACTCCATGTCTGTTGTGTATGTGGTGTCAAAGAACAAGGAACAGGAAAACCAGAGAAGACCTCAGATAGAGGGCAACCCTTAAAAAAAGAGGCAACTCTAAAAAAGGGGATCAGTAATTAAGACCTCAGGAAAGAGGCAATGCTGGAGCTCTGAGGAGGTAATAAGCTCTCAAACAAGAGGGAACACCAGACTCAGATTAGACAGTCCCTTGAGAAATGGGTACTGGAAGACCCCAAGAGGGCAACAAAAGTCTCACCCTTGTATTATAATGAGAAGTTCCTTGAAAGTTGTAGCGATGAATTACAAGCAAATGTTAAAACTGTAATCAGTCAGAAAGTAAGACAAGCCACAGCAGAAGAACTAAGAGTGAAGAGAAAAGAGTTGGATAAATTTCACTGAGAACTACAGCAAATAGAAAATGAGGTAAAAGTTTGTGACCCTTAATTTCAATGAGAAGCGGCCCGGCTACAAGAAAAAAAACCAAGCTCTATGAAAAAGGTGGATGCAACTAGGAAATCTGTTAGGGCCAGTTATAAACAGCACAACATTCACTAACAAGCAGGAAAGAACTGGAGTTGGAGCCTGAAGATGTGAATAAAAAGTAAAAAGGGTGGAGAGAAAAAGCACAAGCGGAACTCAACAGAGAGGTCATAGCATGGAACTCGAGAAGAGCAAAGGAAATCCCATTTAATGGACGCTATCAGTTTCGTGATGGGTGAGAGAATTGCTTGTCTCAGAGTGTAGCACCTCAAGGATTTGATCCATAGCGCTCATATACAACATCCTATATCATCTACTGCAGGTGGTCAGAAAGTTGAAGCAGAAATTAGAGCAGAGTTATTCACCACAGCCATATTGGGAATTCGCTAGAGATCCAATTGAATGATCAAACTACCAGTCAGGTGGAAAACACAAATGAGCTGGAGAAATTTTACATTCTGCAGAGAAGCAGAAATTGACTGGTGTTCGAGGGTGCTGAGGAGGACATAGCAATGGACAAACTCAAAGCGAGAACACAACTGTTGAACAAGTTAGCAATTCAGGAGAATTGTGTAATAAAAAAAGGCAAGAAGAAGGAAGAAGTGTTGAACATAGAAGTAGAGTTTGAAACAATTACAACAAAATCAATTTACAGATATCTATGTATCTATGTAAAAGGAATGTGGCAATTGTCTGAAAACACGCAAAGTATAAGTAGGAAGAGATCATTATCAAATGTTGTTAGAAGGAAGTGATGGATTCACTTTGGAAGAAACTCAGAAATGGATAAACTGAATGGATTGCAAAAACAGATGCATTAAAATAAAGAACAACTCATGATGAAGCAGGAGATTGGTTGATATGGAAGACAGAAGGAGAAGATTAGTAAATTAAGCCACTCAGCTTCAGGAAATGTGCTGGAGAGAATTAGGCAAAGTAGCAAATCAGGCAGAGAAGGAAACTGAGATGACATGCTAGAGCAAGATTGCTGAAATGGTTACACTGATAGAAATGCACAAGAAACAATATGATAACATGGTCGATGGAAAACATGCTGAATAGAAATGCTAGGAAGAGAAGAAACTTTATCACGCTACCTAAGTCCCAGAAATAGAGTATCACAACCATTCCCTTCACAAGTGACAAACTGAGATTGTGCAAGAACTATAAAAATGTAAGACTGTGTTGTACTGTGACGATGGCATCTGAATGCATTGTAGAATAAGTTGCATAACAGAGTAAGTAACCAACAAAGGATTGGAGAATGACACCGTCCGCAGAATAAAGTATGTAGTCCATGGTCAGTACACAGTCTAAAACAGAACTCTGAAAGCAGCAAGCCTGTATGGAAGAATTCCTTGCAAAACTACATCTGGGACTGTGCATAGTTGAAACTTTCTAGAAGGAGTGTTATGTAAAATGAAAGCCTCAAGATCCCTCCATTGAGCAATTGCAACATCAATTTACAAATGTCTAACTTGTGTGTATAATGTTATTTAGAATGTGGGTTGAGTAAATCGATTTTGAAGATTGTGGAAGAAAGTTAAAGGGGGCGGGATGTTAGTGTATGTCATGTCTGTCTCTTTAAGACAGTATAGCAAAAGTGAGTCACCTGACTTGAGGGAATCATGAGTGAGTGATCACACGAGAGAGAGAGAGTGTGTCCTCTCTCAGGCATTTTACTTCTGGAACCATGTTGTAAACGCTTAGAGCTGGGGCTCTGCCCAGGACAGTCTTCGTGCTGCATTAACTTTCTATATCTGAGTTTCTCATGTCAATAAATATCTTTTGTTTCTAACAAAGTTTGAAATCTCTTGATGGCATAACAGCCACAACATAACAATGTCCATCCATTCCCATTGGGACTGACTCCATTTCCATCCATTCTTACTGGGACTGACTCAATGTCCATCCATTCTCACTGAGGACTCCTTGCCTATCTATTCTTTAGATACCGACTTCGTCACCATACATTGCTACAGGTACTGATTGTGTGTCATCCATTCTCACTGATCCTGACTGTGCTATCCATGCTGCTGACTTTGTGCCATCAATTCCCCCTCTGGTGGAGCTAAGTCAAAGCCAACCCTGCCACCTGATATCAAATTGTCTGTACCTTCCTGTAGGGACCACTGTACAGCGAGCAGGAGCAGGAAATCTGGCTGATTTTACACATAGTAAGAAGTTTCACAACACCAGATTAAAGTTCAACAGGTTTATTTGGTAGCACAATTTGGTAGCAAAATGGCTTTTGCTACCAAATAAACCTGTTGGACTTTAACCTGGTGTTGTGAGACTTCGTACTGTGTTTACCCCAGTCCAACGCCGGCACCTCCACATCATGATTTTACACATCCCAGCCCATTGGAATCAGGTAAGCTGGCACTGCGATCAGGTAGGTAAGTGCAGCCTGGGAATCAATACTGGAATCTGGTCTCTTCATAACTTCACCGATTGCTGCTTTAACCCACTGGCACTCTTAAAAAGGTTAGTATCCACCCCGATGATCTTTTGCAAATTAGTCTGTAATTCCTAAGAATTGCTACAAAGTGAAGCTCTAGATCTAAAGTCCAGCAACTAAGTAAAGCTGAGCTAGAAGCAGAAAGCTTGCAACTAATGGCCATCTGACTGTTTGCTCCTCACTCACCACCACAGATCAAAACCTGTCACCCTGGTTTGACATTATGGTGCGAGTGATGTCATTTCAAAGTGAAAGCCAATTAATATTGGGCCCTGGTTACGTTAGGAAGGCAGCTTTAAGTAAACTCTATGGGTACAGACAAGAGCAGCAGTGCAGAGCAATGGAATGCAGTGAACGGCTGGAGGATCAATTTCGCACCTCTGACTTTCTGTCCAGTTCTTCAGCTGCTGCCGTCGATCCCACAGCAGCTGCCACAGCGGCCGAGGCGGAAGCTGCTACTTTGCCCTTTTTGTCCATTGGTTCCTCTTTCTTGTCAGTGCTTAGGTGAATGAAGTCTGGGGCAGCCACTGGCTGCACATATTCCAGGGGAAACATCCCAGACCTGCCATGGAAAGCTCCAAACTTCCACCCTGTCCAAACAGGCAAAGGTTTATTATTTCAGAGTGGCTTGTAACCTGTGGACACAAATCTGAATACGTTTCAGTTATATTCATTCAGGAAAGGGATTGTGAGTGCTGGGAACCTCATCTGTCTCATAATCTTTCATCCACTGGTCCATGAGCTGCGAGCTACCCAGTTTCATCACCCAACACCTATTTCCAATCTGCTCAATTGTTCCTGCAGAATGCAGTTTTTAGATCAGCTGTCAGAAGAGACATGAACAGAGTCCACCCTTCCTCTGGGTCACAACATCCAAATTTTACTCTGTATCTAACCCAAACTATACCTGTCCTGTGAGTTTTTGATGGGATTTTGTATGTGTGTATCTGCCTGGAAGTGATGAGTGGGACTGTGTGAAGGGACCTTTATTAAACCCATATTGTAGCTGCCTTGGGAGTGTTTGATGGGACAGTGTACAGTAGGCTTTACTGTGCATTTCACCGTGCCATAACTGCCCTGTGAATGTTTGATGGGATAGTGGAGAGGGAGCTTTACTCTGGATCTAACCCCGTGCTATACCTATCCTATGAATGATTGATGGGGACAGTGCCGAGGGAGACTTACTCTACCTAATACTGCTGTATCTGTCCTGGGAGTGTTTGATGGGGACAGTGCAGAGGAAACTTTACTTTGTATCTAACCCCGTGCTGTACCTGCCTGGGAGGAGTGGGTCAGTTAGCTCAGTTGGCTGGACGGCTGGTTTGTGATGCAGAGCAATGCCAATTCCCGAACCAGCTGAGCTTATTCGTAAAGGCCCGCCTTCTCAATCTCACCTCTCGCCTGAGGTGTGGTGATCCTCAGGTTAAATCACCACCAGTCAGCTCTCCCCTTCAAAGTGGAGAACAGTCTATGGCCATCTGGGACTATGGTGACTTTACTTACTTTACCTGTCCTGGGAATGTTTGATGCTGACACTGGGTTCAATTTTCAGTGTAAATCCCTGACATCAATAAGGATGAAAAAAAAACACACCAAAAGATTTAAAAAATTAAATTGAGAAAAATAAAAGCTTCAGTGAGCAGTTTAGAATAAAATGTCAATGGCTTTTAGTAAAAGGAAAAGCACTCCTCTGCTTCCCAGAGTTTCCATTAAACATCAGTATTGAGCAAATCTGAGCCATAACTAAATTTGTGCTGACATCCACTCCACATGGAGGAGCCAGCAAAACATCCTCCGCTACCTGGTTTGCTGAAATATAATGACGCAGTAAAAACACTCAACACACTGGAGACAGGCAGCAGTTCAAACCATGGAGTAAGTTTTCACTTGGAACATCAGCTGTAATGAAAGCTAGCTGTTATTTCCCCTTCCCAATGCTGACTGAAGCTGGTTGCTTCTGGCTTCTCCCAGCTTTTGTTTTCCATATTACATAAATAATTCTGTAAAATAGGCATGGCCACAGTGAGCACAAAACAAACATGCACAAATCAGTTCTAAAACCCCACTGATAGAAATATCAGCAGATTACAGTTACTCAGCTCAGTCCACAGGCAAACAACTGGGGCCTCTGAAGACAATGGAGCACAACACAGCAAGATGGAGTACTAATACAGGGAGAGGGAGTATTAATACAGAGAGTATTAATGCAGGGGGGGAGTATTAATGCAGGGAGAGGGAGTATTAATGCAGGGAAAGGGAGTATTAATACAGGGAGTATTAATATGGAGAGGAAGTATTAATACAGGGAGTATTAATACAGGGAGTATTAATACAGGGCGTGGGAGTATTAATACAGGGAGAGGGAGTATTAATACAGGGAGTGAGAGTATTAATACAGAGAGAGGGAGTATTAATACAGGGAGAATGAGTATTAATACAGGGAGAATGAGTATTAATACAGGGGGAGGGAGTATTAATACAGCAAGTGAAGGTATTGATACAGGGAAGGGAGTTATTAATACATGTCGATAGAACATTAATACAGGTGGGGTTGAAGCGTTAATACAACAGTATGGAAAACAGTAACTTATGCTGTCAGTATGGTTGACAGTTTTTCCAGTTTTCTTCCCATTTCTCCTGGGTTCAGAGGTGCTGGGAGTCAGTTAGTATGTTTCCAACTAGGAAGTGACAAAGGTAATTGATGAGGGCAGGGCGGTGGATGTTGTCTACATGGACTTTAGCAAATTCTTTGACAAGGTCCCTCATGGCAGGCTGACACAGAATGTGAAGTCACATGGAATCTGCGGTGAGCTGGTAAGATGGATACAGAACTGGCTTGGTCATAGAAGACAGAGAGTAGCGGTGGAAGGGTGTTTTTCTGACTGGAGATCTGTGACCAGTGGTGTTCCGCAGAGATCAGTGCTGGGCCCCTGTTGTTTATAATATATATATAATGATTTGGAGGAGAATGTAGTTGGTGTGATTAGTAAGTTTGTGGATGACAAAAAGATTGGGGAAGACTGCAAGTAGTGAGATGGATTGCCAGAGGATACAGCAGGATATAGAAAAGCTGGAGACTTGAGCGGAGAAATGGCAGGTGGAACTTAATCCGGACAAATGAGAAATGATGCATTTTGGAAGGTCTAATGCAGGAAAGAAGTATACAGTAAATGGCAGAACCCTTAGAAGCATCTAGGCGTACAGGTTCACAGTTCCCTGAAAGTGCCAACACAAGTGGATAAGGTGGTCAAGAAGGTGTATGGCATGCTGGCCTTCATTGGTTGGGGCACAGAATATAAAAATTGGCAAGTCATGTTGCAGCTGTATAGAACTTTAGTTAGGAATATTGTGCACAGTTCTGGTCGCAACACCACCAGAAGAATGTGGATGCTTTGGAGAGGACACAGGAAAGATTTACCAGGATGTTCCAGGATGGTTTGGAGGGTATTAGCTATGAAGAGAGTTGGACAACCTTGTTTGTTTTCACTCGAACGTCAGAGGCTGAGGGATGACCTGGTAGAAGTTTACGACATTATGAGAGGCATGGATGGAATGGATAGTCAGAATCTTTTTCCTAGGGTCGATATGTCAATTACTAGAGGTCACAGGTCTAAGGTAAAAGGGGGAAAATTTAAAGGAGGTGTGAGAAGCAAGTTTTTAACACAGAGGGTGGTAAGTGCCTGGAATGCGCTGCCAGAGGAGGTGGTAAAAGCAGATACAATAGCAACATTTAAGAGGCATCTTGACAGATACATGAATAGGCAGGGAATAGAGGGATACGGGCTGGGTAGAGGCAAAAGGTTTTTAGTTTAGAAAGGCATCATGTGTTGGCACAGGCATGGTGGGCTGAAGGGCCTGTCCTGTCCTGTACTGTTCTTCATTAGTTCATTGGTCTTTGAGGCCAGGTTTGAGCTCAGTCCAGTCTCCACATATGTACACATTTTTGAGCAGGAGATGATGGAATCCTAACAGATTGGCAAATGACCTGGGCCTATCCATGCTGGACTTGACCATTCACATCAGACCTTGGACTATCCACACAGGTAGTCATGATGTGGAGTTGCCGGCGTTGGACTGGGGTAAACACAGTAAGAAGTCTAACAACACCAGGTTAAAGTCCAACAGGTTTATTTGGTAGCAAATGCCACTAGCTTTACATCTCCCACTCCACCTGACAAAGGAGCAGCACGCTCCGAAAGCTAGTGGCATTTGCTACCAAATAAACCTGTTGGACTTTAACCTGGTGTTGTTAGACTTCTTACTGTATCCACACAGGATCAGGGACCATCCGTTTATCAAGTGAGCCAATGGGGAGGGGGGACCCATTCCAAATTTGTTTTGTGTCAAAAATCAGCAACTGCAGGGAGGTGTTGGGGGAGGGGGAGGGGGAGGGATGAATCACACACAAACAGTAAGAAAGCAGATTGGCTCTGCTTTCAACCCACCAAAATCAGGAATGTATTTCTTTAACTCTTCCAGGTATATAACCTTCTTTCTGACTATGCAGCCATAGCAACAGTCTGTGTGCAGTCACAAAACATCAGGGAACAGCAATCAAGCAGTGCAGAAACACAACAAAATACATCAAAATGACAGTTGTCTAACACCAGGGTGTGAATCCACACTCACTGACACCGGGGTGTGAATCCACACTCACTGACACCGGGGATGTGAATCCACACTCACTGACACCGGGGTGTGAATCCACACTCACTGACACCGGGGTGTGAATCCACACTCACTGACACCGGGGATGTGAATCCACACTCACTGACACCGGGGTGTGAATCCACACTCACTGACACCGGGGTGTGAATCCACACTCGCTATCACCGGGGTGTGAATCCACACTCGCTATCACCGGGGTGTGAATCCACACTCGCTATCACCGGGGTGTGAATCCACACTCAACACCCCCCAAAATCTCACAATATGACCCCTCCAAGTTACCAGTCTGTGTATTATAGATTGATAATACTAATAAGAACAGATTTCCACTCCTGATAGTGTTGTGCCAACAATTCTATGGACTTTGGAGCTGCATGAACTTAATAGACAGCTTTTGCTACCAAATAAACCTGTTGGACTTTAACCTGGTGTTGTTAAACTTCTTACTGAACTTAATAGATGCATGATGCAAACTGATCCCACTTTTCTCTCTCCTTCTCTGAATGGATTGACTTTTGTTGGGATAAGAATCCAGCCACCCAGTGGGGATGTGACCTACTGGAATCCCGCTCTTTAGTCAGGTATACTGAGGTACAGATCCGGGATGAAATTTGGGGTCTTTCTGCTTAACGAGCTTCAATACCACAGCAGGTGACCCATTTAACCATCCAGTTACTTACAATTAATGTTCCCTTTGTGCAATTAGCATGCTGCCGCAGAGGCTGGGTACAAGTTGGCCCATTTAAGCCGATGCTTAAACAAACTGGCCGTGCATTAGAAAAAAGCGATGACAAGATAGGTTGCTTACAATCATTCCAGGCACTCAGGTTTACAGGAAAAAACTGGAATTGGCTGTTACCTTCTGATCCCAATGAATGAATAATTAGACATCTACAGACACTGACCTTCCTCAAGACCTTCCATGGGTTGCAAGCGGATGATGTCCCCCTTGTGGAATCGTAGGTAGGAGCTGTTGTTTGTGATGTGGCTCTTCACTGCTATAACATAGTTAGAGTCCTGGGGAGAGACCATAGATAAAGGTAACATTAACTCTGTGCTCTTGCTAACCACAGGCACTGACAAGGAACAGCACTGAACATCTAACAAAGCATCCAAGACAGCAAGCAGAAGATGAGGGGTGGGGGTTATTGAAAGCTTGGTAAGAAGGGCTGTGAAGGAAGGGACAGCATTGGTCAGGCAAAGGAGTGGAAAGTGAAAACTTCCAGGGATCCGGATTCGATTCCAGCCTCAGGGGTCACTGTCTGTGTGGAATTTGCACATTTACCCTGTGTTTCCTCCATGGGTTTCCTCCAGGTGATCTGTTTTCCTCCCACAGTCCAAAGATGTGCAGGTTAGGTGGAATGGACAGGCTAAATTGCCCCTCAGTGTCCAATGATCTGTGGGTTAGGTGAATTATTAGCCATGATAAATGTGCAGGGAAGGATAGGACGGGGGGGGGGGGGGGGGGGGGGTAAGATGCTCTTTTGGAGAGTTGGTACAGACTTGATGGGCCCAATGGCGTCCTTCTGTACTGTAGGGATTCTATAGTTCTATTAGCAATGGAGACCAGGGATGGTATGCAACTTGGGTTCCAGAGGTTGTTCAATAAAGTGGAGGACGGTTGGGCAGCATACTAATGGAAGTGTACGGGTGACATTGTAATGCAGGGCACTGTTTATGTCCTAGAACCTGGTCCGAGAGTTCCTGTGTCACAGTGACACCAAGTTCCCATTCCAACATCCCAGGACTGGGTAGATGCCTATTGTCAATCCAGCCATTGCTGAACTCTGTGTAAGTGAGATTGCTAAATGAGAGATTGTGTTCTGCCATAGATCATTACAAACTGGGTTGAAACTCTCCCTATATTTTTACTAAAAACAGAAAGTTCTGGAAATACTCAGCAAATCTGGCAGCATCTGTGGAATGAGAATATGACTCTTTTCAGAACTAGAATAAAACCGGGCAGTATGCAATTTTGGTATCAGAAGTTGTACAATTGTTACAATTATGAGGTTTATAAGATAGTGATGTCTTTGGGGGTAGGGTGGGTTAGTTCAGTTGGGTGTATAATTGATGTACAAAATAGGTGTACGAGGCAAGTTTTTTACAGAGGGAGGTGGGTGCCTGGAACTCGCTGCCGGGGGAGGTAGTGGAAGCAGATACGATAGTGACTTTTAAGGGGCATCTTGACAAATACATGAATAGGATGGGAATAGAGGGATATGATCCCCGAAAGGGTAGGGGGGGTTAGTTCAGTCGGGCAGCATGGTCGGTGCAGGCTTGGAGGGCCGAAGGGCCTGTTCCTGTGCTGTAATTTTCCTTGTTCTTTGGGTAGATAGCTAGAGTTTGGTGCAGAATGACACCAAGAACACGGGTTCAATCCCCATACTGACTTTATAGTCCATGGCGACCTGCCTCACTGCCTTGCCCGACGCTTGATGTGGCGTGGTATGCCGCAAACTATTTACAGTCAATTGTCTCTCTCGGATGGAGAGAGATGCTGACAGCTCTTCGTGGACTATGGCTAATTATCTTTCTGTGTTCGAGCCTGTGTGTTTAATTTAAATAAAATGAAGGGGGTCGTGCAACCTGCGCTGACCTGACAGCAGGCTTGGGTGGTTTGATTGTTAAATATTAAAGGGGGACTAGAATGTTTTAATGGGAAGAAGGTGCAGGGTGATTACATTTGGAGTCAATGGCAGTAGCCTGTATGCTAACAGTGGATAGATTATGATAAGCCTAAAAAAGAGTTGAGAATGGTGGGTTGTAATGAGTGGCATTTAAAGCTGTCCATTTACTTCCAAGATAAAAGAGAGTTGGGATAGCTAATCAGCAACTCTGCCTGGCTACAAGGTCCATATAATTCACATGCCACGGTGATGGGAAGGATACAGAGGAAGCCGTTGTGATACCAGGTTGCAGGCTTTCCTAAAATCTAATTGAATATCACAGACAAGTTAGTCTGCCATGTCCGGGAGAGAGTGAGAAGGAAGCTCGAGTCTGAAAATGTTTATGGTTTACCCTCCTGGAAAGCTTATATTCAGATTGAAAAGACCAAATTTATGTGAAGCCAAAATTAAACTGGGAATGCGTCTAGCTTATGCTGGAAGGAGAATCTCCAGTAATACTCTCAGTGTGAAGAGTAGTTCTGGGCTTGGAAGTTACCGGGCTGAGAAAGGAAATGAAAAGAAGCAAACCCCATGGGAGCTAAGAATCATTTTGGACTGATTCTGGGAAAATTGGATGTCTATTTCAATGACAGTGTAATATATATCTGATAGTAGGATTTTTTTTGGTTAAAATTAAGAAGGGAGGGTATTCCACTCTATGGTTTAAAGTATAAGTTACCAACAAAGATTGTGTTTATCCAATTGTATTTTTAATCTTTTGTTGCAGTAAACAGCTTAAAATGTGAAACCTTGTCTTTCAGCTATTAACTTGAAGTTTGAATTTTTTTAAAAATTGGTCTCTATGGATATCATACACAATAAAATTGAGGATGTGTGGACAGCATATTGGTGGCAGTGTACTGGTGACACTGTAATGCACTCTTACGTCCTAGACATTGAAAACAAGTGTTCCTGTATCACACTGATGCCAATCTCCCACTCACCAGCCCAACACAATGCCTTAACTCAAACATCCTAGAACCAGGATGAATGCCCATTGCCAACCCAACCAACGGTCAACTCTGTGTAAGTGAGATCGCTAAATGAGGGACTGTTCTGAACCGATTCTGAAGAAGTAATATTTGACTTGAACCATCAACTCTGTTCCTCTCTTCACAGATGCTGCCAGACCTGCTGAGTATTTCCAGCACTTCCTGGTTTTATTTCAGATATTTTTTGCAGCATTTGGTTTTTAACCTCCCTATAAATCATCAGTTTCACCATATCAGTCATGAGTGAATTAAGTCTGGGTTCCAGAGGCAAAAGAACAAGTGAGGAATCCAACACTACATAGGTCCCCTTCAACCCTTCTTTACTTCCCGAAATCTCAGCAACATTTGAGACTGCTGCAGGCTTTGTGGCCTGCATTTTCTGATTGGTTCGAATTTAACAGAGACGGGAACATTTAAGTCAGTGATGCAGAGATTAAAAAAAGAGCTTTTTCATCCTCACCTTTCTCATTCTCAGCCAACGAAGGACTTTGTCTCTGATGTAATGTACAATATTTGTACAGCATGCTAGATAATCTGCTTTAGTAATGTTGATCAGTTTCCCAAAGAGGGCGCCTCCAGCACCCCCTCACAGTCACTGCCTGGATCAGGTGCTCAAATCTCTGGAATAAGACTTGAACCCATGACCTTGGCCTCCAAGGCAAGAGTTCATGCCTTGCTTCCTGAACGGAAAATTTTTGAGAAACTTTAATCATCTCCTTCGTACAATGACCATGTGAAAGAGTTTAAAAGCAAATCCTTTACGAACCTTCTTTAGTTCAGTGATGAAGTAATCAATCATACTCTTAATCTGTGGAGCCTTGGCAGAAAACAGAATCAACTTTTCATTGGTGAGGTTGAAGTCCAGCATGTTCTTCGAAGGGATGGTGACAAACAAGATGTCTGAGTAGCTGAAAGGCAGTCATTAGGAGAATGGTTAAATCGGGTATTGTACATTTAAAGCACTCTTGGATCCATGGCTCTGACCCTGGATTCTTGACTGTCATACTAAATTCCGGTATAGAGGCAGATTGGGGAAAACTCGGGGCTGATGTGATCTACATATCATGTGACATGTGACTCCTTCCTCATACCTCAATTTCAAGAGATCACATAGGGTCACCTTTCCCCATTGTGTAAGCCAGCTCACTTTGGCTGGTTACAAGCTAGCAATGATGGAGGTAATCTCAGATCTGCCAGAGCAGGTCAGTCACTTAAAGTCATAGAGTTTTACAGCAAAGCAAGAGGCCCTTTGGCCATCGTGTTTGCACTGAGCACATGGGGTGGGATTTTATGGCCACGCTCATCCCGAAACCAGCCCAAGGTCAACGGACCTTTCCATGTTCCGCCCCTCACCCACTCCGATTCCTGTGGCGAGCGGGACAGTAAGATTCCGGCCATGGTATCCACTGGCTTTGGCTTTCCGTGACCGGTGGGCACTACCGGGGGTGCGGTAAATCATCACCCCCAGAATGACATTTTGGTTTAGTTAGTTAAATTTACTCTGACATTTTGTTTCAGTTACAATGCTCCACCACGCACTGTCACTCCACCCCTCTCATCTTCGTTTAATTTACTGATTTTTAGTTGTATTCAAAAGAGTATAAAAGTTATAGGATGGAGGAGGTCACAGAGATGGGCAGAGGTGAGATGAAGGAGTGATTATGAAAGCAAGTACGACTTTTAAATTTGAGGTTTTTGTCAGACCAGGAGCCAGTGGTGCTCATTGAACACAGTTGGTGATGGATGAATGGGAAATCGTGTTGAGTTTAGGAGATGAACGTTAGAGTTCTGGATGAGCCCAAGTTTTTGGAGGGTGGAAGATGGGAGGCCAGCCAAGAGTGGGGGTTGGAATAGTCCAAGTCTGGAGGTAACAAAGGCACGAGCATGTGCTTTAGCAGGAGATAAGCTGAGGCAAGGGTGGAGACAGAGAATGTTACAGAGATGGAAGTCAGTGGTCTTGGCGATGGAAAGATTATGGGGTCAGAACCTCAGTCCAGGGGCAGTTATGGCACCACAGTTGTAAACGGTCTGCTTCAGCCTCAGACAGTGGCCCATAGGAAAGTTTGAGTTGGTGTTTAGAGACCGTAGTTTGGGCAGGAGCTTCCTTGTTGGTTTTCTGGGTGTGATACAGGTACAAATTAGGGTGATCCCAGCTGTTAGGCTTATGATGAGTCAGCTGATCTTAGCAAGAGTAACAAAGAGGAGATGGGGCTACAACTAGCCTCAGTACCCTTGGAGTAGGGATGGAAGTTGCTATTGTTGGTCATTGTCCAGCAGGAAAGAAGATGTGAAAAACAGGATCAAACTCAGCTGATATGCCCATTGTGATAGAACAACTTGCCAAATTATTATCTAAGTGTACAAAAGAAGAATGGGTGTTTGGTGAGATACCAAAGATGGCATGGAAAGAGAGACCAGGATGGGGAAGTCCTCAGGGCAGCAGGAGGAATGGGACATCTTGCAGTCTGCTTTCAGTACCTGTAGCTCCTGAGCACCCGTAGGTTCTCTGCTGCTGTACCGCTGGCTCTCACTAGTTTCAACAGGCAGATTCCTTTATGGGAGACTCCCAGGATCTGCACTCCAGTGCCCACACTGCCCTGAAAGAGTTCCAACAGTACTTGCAAATTAGCATCAAGTCAAAAAAGAACACAACGCAACGTGCAGAGATACATTTTTAACTCTTCTCTGTTTTTCTCTCCCATTCCCTGATCCAGGAATTTCCAGTGTGGACGTGGCTGCTCCTGTGCTGGTCACGGTTACATTAGGGGAGAAAATAACAGAAAAACAAAATGTTGGAGTGTAAATTGACTATTTGATTTTGGAGGGTGCAGGATTATAGTTAAACACCTCAAGAGATACCAGATAACCAACTCCTTTCCCCAGAATCATGGAACAGGCTTCCAGGAAAAGCTAAATGCACAATTACTTCAAAACTGAGTTGTACAAATATGGCTGGGAGTTGGGTTGGGGAATTATAGACTGAAATAGTCTCTGGGTAGAGAAAATATCTGGAAAGCACAGCCAGATTGGAGATGTAATGTTGATGTAGATTGTGGAGCATTGTTCAATAATCTTTGGAGACCGGAATATTTGTTCTGAGATAGATATGAGGCACATATCAGCCAGAATATAATTTAGTAGTGTAAAAGTGCAAGGGGTTAAATTTCTGAACACGGTTCCTATGATTCAATGAGCAGCCCCTCCATCAGGGACGCTACTCCAATCTTCACCCCATTATAGGTCATGCTGGAGATTTTAAAAGCATTGATAAATAATATTTAACTGCACAATATGCTATGATTGAAATAAATTTGTCTAAATACAGGAGAGTTGTCTCACGGAGGCAGGGAACAGACGGCAGAAATAAACATCCCAAATCTCTCTGGCCGCCATTACAATCTTCCTCTTGACAGCTTCATCCTTCACCAGGGCTGAGGCTTGAATCTTGTTTTCAGCTAAAGGAGATAAATAGATGCCGCTGTTTTTCTTGTTTTTCACACTGTCCAATATTATTGTTCTTAAACCAGTCTGATTCACTCAGAGGGAATGCTTTCAAAAAAGCAAAGGGTGGATCCACTAACAGCACTTTAATATTAGTCTGATCAGCCGTGAATACTGATAGCACATTCAGGAAATGGTGGGAAGGAGGTGCAAGGAAATAAATTAGCATCAGTAAAAATACAGTCAATAGAACACAGACAAGTTGGTGTTCACCAAAGGCACTAACGTCTTCCAGTTAGCACCGGACTGTTGACTTAACTGATGTTAATTCAGCTCTCGAACACCTTCCCCAGGTGCCCTGTATTACTCCTGTCATGATGTGGAGATGCCGGCGTTGGACTGGGGTAAGCACAGTAAGAAGTCTCTCAACACCAGGTTAAAGTCCAACAGCTGTTGGACTTTAACCTGGTGTTGTGAGACTTGTTACTCCTGTCATTCAGTACCTTCTCCCACTTCTTTCCCAGAGGAAAGACTGATTATTATACTTTGGGTGTGCAAGTTGGTTCTAATGAACAGTCACATCCTGAAAACATCATTCTCTGTCCTCACAGATGCTGAGATAGATATGAGGCACATATCAGCCAGAATATAATTTAGTAGTGTAAAAGTGCAAGGGGTTAAATTTCTGAACACGGTTCCTATGATTCAATGTAATTGGAAAAGTTGATCAATAGCTTGCAAAAAAAAACTGGCACAGTCCCAAAAAGAGCTGACAGGTCAAGAAGCAATACACAACTGATATTCAGCATGATTAAAAGCCTGGGATCAAGGCCAATGTTTCAGGGTGACTGAATAAATGACATCCTTTTTATTATATCAAGTTTCTAGAATTTCAGTAGTGTTTTACTATTAGTGTTTTACAATTTACTTTGTTTATCTCTGAAAAATGAAGCCAAAATACACTCAAATCGGACACACAAAAAGTAGTTACAGTCAGAGTGCACTTGGGCTGCAGCTATCCCCAATATTCTATCAGCTGAATTCATTTCAGCATCGGTCTCCTGTGCTCTGCACCTAGGTATCCCATTCGCACCATTACCCTGCCACATTTCCCCCTTTTCTTCTCCACTCGTTGGCCATTCAGCCCCTCTATCCAATCCCAGCAGAGTTTGCAATACTGACCTAAGAAAGATTTCATCTTCATCTGCTCCTCTTTGTTCAGCCTCACACAAGTTTCCGAGAATGTGTCATTCACGATCTTAACAGAATTAAAGGAATATCAAACAAAAAATTATTAAAAGTTACACAATATCTCCACAAGTAATCTCCAAAAGCTTCAATTAGATCCTCTCTTTAACGCACTCTAGATATCTATTATTCTCGAGTTATTTGGAGGTACAGAACTTGAATGTTGCTGAAGCTTTTCATCTTGCACTCATCAGGACAAATACAAGAGGTTATAAGTAACATTTATGCCACACAGGTGCTAGGCAATGACCATCTCCAACAAGAGAGAATCTAACCATTGCCCCATGACATTCAATGCTATTACCATCACTTAATTCCGTACTATCAATATCCTGGGTGTTACCACTGACGAGAACCTGAACTGGACTAGCCATATAACTACTGTGGCTACAAAAGCAGATCAAAGGCTGGGAATCCTGAGGCGAGTAACTCACCTCCTGACCCCCCTAAGACAGTTCACCATCTATAAAGGTACAAATCAGTAGCAGCAATGTGTACCACCTACAAGATGCACTGCAGGAATTTACCAAGGCTCCTTACACAGCACCTACTACCAAAAAAATGACAAGAGCAGCAAATGCATGGGAACACCACTACCTGGATGTTCCCCTCCAAGCCACTTACCATCCTGATTTGGAAATATATCGCTATTCTATCATGGACACTGGATAAAAATCCTGGAATTCCATCCCTAACAGCACTGTGGGTGTACTTACACTACATGGACTGCAGTGGTTCAAGGCGGCAACTACACCATCATCTTCTCAAGGGAAATTAGGGATAGGTAATCGCTAGCAAGCCAGCGATGCTCACATCCCATAAATTAATAAATAAAAAACAAGAATGTCAAATTTCAAATGATCGAAACTATTTCATCTACAGGAGCAAAACGTGCTGATTGGTTGGCATGTAGACTGTGATTGGTCGATGCATTGCCATGGAGAAGCAGCAAGGAACTATAGGCTCCCAAAAATGCTGGGTAACAAAAAGATGCAAGGCTTGAACACATTTCTTTGCAGAGAATGGGTCCATGCATATGAATGTGTGACACTTCTAGCAAGTTTAAATGAGCTATGTTAGGAGCTTGACTGATTATCTTAAATTAAATGTTGGTGTAACTATTAGCACACTCAGGATTGTTCAACAAATGCTGCCCAATCATGGAATCACATCTTACAGTAGACATTTTGTTTTGAATTTTGCAAATGTGGGCTATTTGAATACAGTCTGTACTCTGCCTGTTACGAACAATCAAAGGAACATGCTGTTTGATTCAATCAGCTAATCATTGGGATATACAGTCCACATACTTCACATCACTATGGCACTGAAATTCCTAGGCAGAACATCATTTTGGGCTGATGGCAGCATCCTGAAAATAAAATACCACTTGCAGTCATTGCATAGTAGCAGTGTGAAACTGCTCCCTTAACCTTTTTGAGACATTTTGGGTGGGATTTTCTGGCCACGCTCACTCTGAAACCGGAAAATCCTGCCCGAGGTCAACAGGTCTTTGCATGGTCCATGTCCCGTGTTATGATTTCTGTGGCGGGCGAGGTGGGAAAATTCCGCCCTTTGCCTTTCCAGGGTAATTTGAGATAGACTGGGCACTTTGAGTGGGAAAGTGGCAGGCTTTGGACCATTTCTATGTTTATGTTATTATACAGTGAACAATGATCTGATGGAGATAGTCATTGTCCTACAGGATAGCATTGATACGCTCTGTTTCTACATCAAACTTGCAGGTGAGCACATAGCTAGATCAATGTTATAATGTGTGGAGCTGTATGAATTCCAATGTGTATATTGATCAGTGAAGGTAGGCTTGCAGTAGGCAGTCTTGGATAACCTACTGGAGGGTTTCTCAACTAACATGTCAAGGAAAGGGAGCACATGAGACTGCTCCATCCAGGTTATCTGGTATTCTAGGTATAAACTCCCAACCTGTATCTCATTCCTGGGTATCTGCTATTCTCTATATATCAACCCACTCAATTAGACTGGAGCCTGTAACTCACTCCAGATTATCGAGTGTTCAATATATAAATGTCCAAACCCCTCGGTTTGCTCCCAGTCTTTTATTATGGGGTATCTAATTATTCTTGAAATGTGTGTTTCCTGTTGTTACACTGGGAGGTTAGTGCTGAGCGTCTACACTGATTTCTCCACTGACCTTTGAGTCAGACTTACTGGACTCTATATTCACCTGCACCTCCAACTGACCAGTTAGAAAATAGCATTGATGGGGATGCACGTGCCACTTTTATACACAGAAAGTTCAGTTTTGATCTCTATTCCGAGTTGCCTTTAGCTGTTACAGTGGTGGGATGGGAAGTGGTGGGTGGGGGAAGGGATGGGTGGGGTGGGGGGGGGGGAGGTATTGGTGGTGATGGGAGAGTAAAATAACCCAGAGGAAAAACAAAAAAATTACTCATATCTCCCAACGCTAATTGAGAAGAGGTTTAGATTAGTCACAGTTACGATCCACTAATGGCATTTAGTCACACGTTTGCATTTAGTTTTACAATTTCAAAATAAAACTTTTATATCCAAACGTTGGCCGGAAACATTCTGAGAGTTGGGACTAGGATTCCTAGGGACTAGGTTTCCAAAATGTCAGCAATAGTGTAACTTGCTTCACAAACAGTTAATTGAACGCTACTGAATTTAATCAATTGTTTCATAACAGAGGAACCATTTCTTGTTTTAACGTGTTACCAACAACTGAACAAATTTTGACATCGGCTTCACAATGACAATGTTGTTGCAGAAGGCCCTTTCCTCACATGGTGGGCAGCTCAATTATAGTTATTGATCATCTAGCGGAACTGTGAGTGCTTAAAGAATCACACTGAAACAGACGAGCTTCTGGCAAACGAATCCTCAGGTATCCTCAGATAGCAGAGAGCGCGGGTCCAAAGCTGGTTAAAAGAGGAAAAGTTCCCCGTCGAGCAAAGTAGTTTGCAGAGTACAGGAGATGGAGCAATTTAAAATTTAATCACCACAAAAATCACCCCAATCAAGAAAGGCTTCCCACCCTCAAATGTTATATCTTGCTGAGAGCAACAGTTATCGAGCATCTGGATTGAGAGGAGAAAGGGAGGCAGAGGTGAAGCTGATGGGATGTGAATAATCCTCAACAAAGGGCTCTGAAACTCCTCTTGTACAAAAATGCAGTGACTTGCAGTAAGTTCCCAAACAATAGATCAGTGCGTTTACATCAAAATAGAGTTTAGATATGTAATATGTGTTAGATGTTTAGAGTTTTAAAAAAATTGCTGCTCTCTAAAACTCAAACTTAACATGTGAGAAACAGAATGAAATATTCTGCTGAGAATGTACATCGCGGGACTGAGTACTAAAAACTGGACAGGTACTGGGAGGCAGAGAAAATAATAAATACCCCCAAAAGACACCACTGCACAAAAGCGTTACCTTAAATCACACTAACTTGGGAGCAGAGACACTGAGCCAGTCCACAGAGAGGTCCAGACCTGAGTGAAATTGCTCCAAATTCAATGTCCTATTTCTGAAGGAAACTTAGAATCCATTAATATTCTTACCTGTCTGAAAATGAGATCTAGTATGACAGGGCTGTGGAAACTGTCCTTAGGATAAAACACCTGAAGCAGGGGAAAAAGAATACAACATGAAGAGCAATGAACAGGAGCCCGTATCTCTGCCTTTACTGAGTTTCTGAGCACAGGAATGTTCCCAGCAAATGTAGCCTCACACACCTCTTCAACATATTTTGGCTGATCTGTGACAAGTTAAGAAGCAGATTACAGCCTGTGTACAAGCCTAATCCCAATCCCATGCAGCCCATTCCCAGTCCCCTTTGTCCATTTCCAGTCCCATATGGACCATTCCTGGTCCTTTGTGCCCCATCCCCAGTCCCCTGTGTTCTACTTCCAGTCCCCTGTGCCCCATTCCCAATCCCTTGTAGCCCATTCTCAGTCCCCTCTGGTCAACTCCTCCAGGACCTCTTCCAGTCCCCTGGAGCCCACCTCTTGCCCATGCTCCCTTCCCAATCCCCCTAAGTTTCAATCGCAGCTCTGCGGGTCCACTCCTTGTCCCTTGGGTGCCCTCCCAGCTCACAATACAAATTCCGTTCCTCATACACTTCAGGGTGTGAGAGCAGCTTTAGACTGGATATAGTTGGAACTGAGCTTATACCCAGCCCCGTCCCATTGCACTTCTGTCACCTTCGTGAGTTATCGAGTGCCTATATAGGACAATTTTTGTGGCTGATGTCAGCTTTTGCTCATTTCCCGGAATGCTATGACCACCCAGGTGCTGGTACCTCTTTGCGGATGTAGAGGTTGCAGGGCATTTTGCTGTAGGTGTAGTATCCCTCACTGGGCTGCCCATGAAGCTGCGTCTGGATCTTCTCGTCTTCTCCTGTCAGCTCCCGAGAAATTGAGGCTGCGAAGTGCAAGTAGAAGGGAGAAAGGAAGAACTTGAGTTAATTTAGCTCCTCCACATCACTCAGGCTGTGTCACAGCTATGCACACACAAATCATTACTTTTTCAAGTGTTGTCAGGGAAATGTGACAGCTAATTCTTGGGCACAACGATGTCCTGCAATGAGTTAAGGCTAAAAACTGGATAAGAGTATTAGTAAGTATCAGGATTGTGATACACAGTTACCAGTGGCAGTAATGTAGGTGAATCTCACCATGTCCACTCATCTACATGATGGAGGTATGGCCCCACACTAAATGGACTGCTGAGTGACCCCACGCTGAGCAGGGGCCCCCAGTTTGTGCAGAGCTAGCACTGATTAAAACTTGCCTGCTCTTTTAAAGGCAGCTTGTAAGTGCACGTGTCTGTGAATGTGATTCTCAGCAGGAAGAACGCAGATCAATGGAGCAGCAGCCTGCAGAGAGGATTCCTGGGTTCTCCAATGCAGGAGGCTGAACTGGGAGAGAGATCAGTTTTCTGCAGGAAACAGGAGGCCCTCAAGACACACACTTGCTAAAGGTCTGGAAGCAGATAGCCACGGTGGTCAATGCAGGACCACTGGCCCCTCCAGTACTGGAAAAAGTACAAAGGCTTCCTGCAAGTGGTCAAGGTGAGTGATTGCATGTTTAAATGTCATCTCCTACCCATTGCACTGGTCACCTGACACACTGCTCAATGTACCACACTCCCATCTGCACCTGTCAACAACCTCCAGCAATCACAATTCAGGCCTAACATGCATATGTGGCAACAACACACGTGCACATGCACAAACACGAGATACGCATGCGCACATAGACATGCACACGCAGACACACACACAGGCACACATACAGACACACAGGCACACACACAGATACACACACAGGCACACACACAGATACATACACAGGCACACAGATGCACACACAGTTACACATGCCACACTACATTTCTGTTTTCATTCATAGGCAAGTTCATTCCAAGATGTCCCAAGCAAACACATTCTGACTGATCCATGCCTGCTTTTATCTCACAACAATTGGGCTTTTACGTCCATAAATGGACACAGAAAAACCAAGAAGATTTACAACACAGATTCAGGCAATTTGACCCTTTAGACAGAATTGTAACTGATGGACCAGTTCGCAGTTTGGAGCAGAGAGACATGATCATGACCCATACCTGACTATTAGAAACATAGAAACCCTACAGTGCAGAAGGAGGCCGTTCGGCCCATCGAGTCTGCACCGACCACAATCCCACCCAGGCCCTACCCCCACATATTTTTACCCGCTAATCCCTCTAACCTACGCATCCCAGGACTCTAAGGGACAATTTTTAACCTGGCCAATCAACCTAACCCGCACATCTTTGGACTGTGGGAGGAAACCGGAGTACCCGGAGGAAACCCACGCAGACACGAGGAGAATGTGCAAACTCCACACAGACAGTGACCCGAGCCGGGAATCGAACCCGGGACCCTGGAGCTGTGAAGCAGCAGTGCTAACCACTGTGCTACCGTGCCGCCTCGCTATTTACAGGGAGCCCAGCAGGGATCAGAATGGATGCATGTTGCAATTGTCAGGACATAGACAGCAACTGCAATGATGGAGTCTTAATGCTGAACATAGAACATAGAACATAGAACATTACAGCACAGAACAGGCCCTTCGGCCCACGATGTTGTGCCGACCTTCATCTGAAACCAAGATCAAGCTATCCCACTCCCTACCATCCTGGTGTGCTCCATGTGCCTATCCAATAACCGCTTAAATGTTCCTAAAGTGCCTGACTCCACTATCACTGCAGGCAGTCCATTCCACACCCCAACCACTCTCTGCGTGAAGAACCTACCTCTGATATCCTTCCTATATCTCCCACCATGAACCCTATAGTTATGCCCCCTTGTAATAGCTCCATCCACCCGAGGAAATAGTCTTTGAACGTTCACTCGATCTATCCCCTTCATCATTTTATAAACCTCTATTAAGTCTCCCCTCAATCTCCTCCGCTCCAGAGAGAACAGCCCTAGCTCCCTCAACCTTTCCTCATAAGACCGACACTCCAAACCAGGCAGCATCCTGGTAAATCTCCTCTGCACTCTTTCCAGCGCTTCCACATCCTTCTTATAGTGAGGTGACCAGAACTGCACGCAATATTCCAATGCTGACCCCGGTTAACTGACATATTTGAAACATAGAAAATAGAAGCAGGAGTAGGCCATTCAGCCCTTCGAGCCTGCTCCGCCATTCATTTTGATCATGGCTAATCATCAAATTCAATATCCTGATCCCACCTTCCCTCCATATCCCTTGATCCCTTCAGCCAAGAGCTATATCTAAGTTCTTCTTGAAATCACACAACATTTTGGCCTCGACTACTTTCTGTGGTAGTGAATTTGACAGATTCACCACTCTCTGGGTGACGAAATTTGATCTTATATTCCTCTCCATGGAAAGAGTGACCATTCACATGGCAAATCAGACATGGGAGGAAATTAAATGCTTGCTGGCCCAGACCAATGGCCTGTACGCTCAGTCTGCGAGTTTAACTAGGGTGGAGGAAGGCCTCATGTTGGCTGTTCAGTGCTTCACTGAAGTGCAGCAAAGTGCTCTCCAACTCTTAGCTGGCAGGCAAGTGAGGGCAGGCCATGAGAGGGGAGTTAGAGCAAGAACACGTGGAGTTGGGGACTTTGCTGCAAGAGACCTCACTCCTTCCCCCTTGTCCCTCCCTCAGTCCGAACCCCACATACTGACTCTCATCCCGATGACTGAGTCTGTCCCTACACAGGTGCAGGTAGCAGTCTTTGACACGGTCACATGAGCTCCAAAGCTCAGAGGACATTGGCCACAAGCATCTGAGTAACCAGAGCAGGAGAACAAAGCAGTTTGCCTCAAGCTCTGAAACTGCAAGTGTAACACAATGTGGAAGAAATAGGAACAGCAAAACTTTGTCGTTTCACTCAGGGAATCACTTGGGTGTTTAGAAGTGTGTTAATGTGTCAAATTCATTGTAAATGCTTATGCACCATAAACTTTATATCAAATCTCCTCCATTCAGTCAGCTTCTTGCTTGACAAGTGCTGATCAGCCTTGAGGTAAATATGATAGGAGTAGACAGTGAGCAGAGAAAGCCAGTGAAATGTAAGGGTTATTGACTGTGGGGTTACTGTGTTTGATGATGGTGGTGGAATGGGCACAGGCATTGTGTTCAGCACTAGTGAACCACATGACTGCACATCCTCAGGTGAGCTGAATTGTGCTTGTATGAAGCTTCCCGAGGCATTTCTGGCAGCTAAGTGTGAAGCTACAGGGGCCCTGACCACATCAAGCTTGCCTTCCAAAGATACAGTGCAGTTGTCACCTTCCTCCTCCTGTAGCTTACAGCGCTCTCTCCTGCAGTATTTGTGCAAGGTACAGCAGACCACCCTTCCAAACACCCTTGATGCTGCAGACTAAAGGGCACTTCCACATCTGTCCAGGCACCTAAATTGCATCTCCACCAGCCCATTGGTTTGCTCAGTGTCCACTCCTGTACTCCTGTGGCTTCTGTTGTACCTTTCCTGCGCATCAGTGGTACGGCTCCTCACAGGTGTCCCGTCACATCCTCAGGCTATAAATAGCCTGTCTCCAAGGAGCCTGCTTGTAGCTTGGAAAATCTGTGCGAGACTTGACTGGTGCAGCACAAAGGCATCATGTCAGTTTCCAGGATAACTTGCAGAGATGTACATGATTAACATCCTGTGTTAACACTCCCACTGAAGATTAAATGGATTGGATTCTTTTGTGATTGGCAATTACTGCTAATTGTTCTGAGGGCATCTCAATTGCCACGTGGGTGCAATCTTTGACTCCCTGGACTTGAAGCAATCCAGTTTTTGAAAATCTGAAGGCTCGTTCATTCTGACTGGCCTCATCAGTTGAAAAGTGTGCATAAGTGGTGGGCCAGGCAAATACGCATTGGGTCGCCTGGGAGGTGCACTTGTGCACAGCAGATTATGAAATCCTGCAGAAGTCACCGGAAGATCACTGGAAGGAGTTGAGGTGGAAAATTCAGGATTATGGTGACCCCGAGTTGACTGACACTGCATGCCCATCTGGTCCACCTGGATAGGAGGCTGTATTCCAGGAGGCTGCAGATGTCAGCAATGATACGCAGAGAAAGTCTGAGCTTCCTGAGGTATTGTTGCTCAGTCATGTCTGGCAAGATGATCCTCTGCGGGTTTTGGGGTTTTGTTTCCTGTGAGATGCAATGTGGGTGGCACAGTGATTAGCACTGCTGCTTCACAGCGCCAGGGACCTGGGTTCAATTCCCAGCTTGGGTCATTTTCTGTGCAGAGTTTGCATGTTCTCCCTGGGTTTTCTCTGGTTTGCTCCCACAGTCTGAAAGACATGCTGGTTGGGTGCATTGGCCGTGCTAAATACTCCCTCGGTGTAGCCGAACAGGTGCCGGAATGTGGTGACTAGGGGATTTTCACAGTAACTTCATTGCAGTATTAATGTAAGCCTACTTGTGACACTAATAAATAAACTTAAACTTAGCTCTATATTTACCCCCTAGCCCTGTCCTGTGGAGTGGCAAGTAGCTAAGAAGGAGGCAGCTGCTGGTGTTAAAAGCAAATTACTGCGGATGCTGGAATCTGAAACCAAAAGAGAATGACAAAGGGTGATCTGGACTCGAAACGTCAGCTCTTTTCTCTCCTTACAGATGCTGCCAGACCTGCTGAGATTTTCCAGCATTTTCTCTTTAGGTTTCAGCTGCTGGTGTTATTGGTGCTGCTCTTGTACCTAGAACATAGAACAGTAGAACATAGAACAGTACAGCACAGAACAGGCCCTTCGGCCCACGATGTTGTGCCGAGCTTTATCTGAAACCAAGATCAAGCTATCCCACTCCCTATCATCCTGGTGTGCTCCATGTGCCTATCCAATAACCGCTTAAATGTTTCTAAAGTGTCTGACTCCACTATCACTGCAGGCAGTCCATTCCACACCCCAACCACTCTCTGCGTAAAGAACCTACCACTGATATCCGTCCTGTATCTCCCACCACGAACCCTATAGTTATGCCCCCTTGTAATAGCTCCATCCACCCGAGGAAATAGTCTTTGATCTGAGATCCAAGGTAGAGCTGCACAGACGGTGCTTATGCTGCAGTGAAGGCAGGCAGCTGGGAAGCACAGATCAAAGTCAAAAAAGGTAGTAAAAATGTCCTCCAATACCTTGGAATCCACCTCCAAAACAGAACGAGTCCTGTGGACAAAAGCCTTTCACTCAGGTGTAGAAGCAACTGTCCTGGATCAGAACTTAAATGATGTGGAGATGCCGGCGTTGGACTGGGGTGAACACAGTAAGAGTTTTAACAACACCAGGTTAAAGTCCAACAGGTTTATTTGGTAGCAAATACCATTAGCTTTCGGAGCGCTGCTCCTTCGTCAGATGGCGTGGAAATGTGCTCTCAAACAGGGCACAGAGACACAAAAATCAAGTTACAGTGCGCGATCTTCTTGGAGATCCTCTCCACTTGGAGCCGTAACTTGATTTTTGTGTCTCTGTGCCCTGTTTGAGAGCACATTTCCACTCCATCTGACGAAGGAGCAGCGCTCCGAAAGCTAATGGTATTTGCTACCAAATAAACCTGTTGGACTTTAACCTTGTGTTGTTAAAACTCTTACTCAGAACTTAAAGCCATACCAGTCTATTACCTTCACCATTAAGTCCCACTGTGCTTTCACCTCGTTGACCCTGGTGAGTTTCAGAAAACCTGTCTGCTAACAATTAAAGGATTTTAGGGTTTAATATGCTTTCTTGCGTATTGAAATCACAGACCTACTTGTCCCAATGGGGGTTCCCACATGCTTTGAAACATGCATCGCTCAAATGTCGAAGTCACGCCTGGTCCCTGACACATCAGAATAGTTACCAGGTTGTAGCAAATTGGCAATCTACAAACAGTCTGCCTAGGTTGAGAGCGATCCATTTCAAGGATTGCTTGAGAATGGAGTCAGTGATGGGAATTTGGGGCCCAGAGAGTGGAATTTACTCCCCTTTTGGCTCTCTCCCAATGTCCTGTTTTGTGACTCTCTCCTTTTCTAATTTCAAACTTTCTTTCCACTTCTCTCTGCCTCTGTTTCTCTTTGATTCTCTTACTTTCTATCGATTCTGGGTGGGAAGGGTCAGCTGGGACTGGGATCTTGGTGAGAGGATCCAGTCCAGGGTTGCAGCTTTGTCGGGTCACAGGTCAGGGGAAGGATATGAGCAGGGCAGCATTCAGGTGAGGCTAGAAATCAGCACATGACGCATAAAATAATGTCATATGTATGCTGTAAATTAGAACTGAGAGTATCAGAGGATCAAGAGGAGGCCATTCAGCCCCTTCAGCCTTTTCCTGCAGTTCTTGGCTGATCCATATCTCAATTCCATCTGCTCACCTTGGTTTCCTCATCCTGAATACCGTTTGCCCAACAATATCCATCAGGCTCAGTTTTCAAATCTTCAGTTTGCTCCCAGAGTCGAGTTCTTTTTTCGGGGGAGAGAATTCCAGATTTGCTGTACTTTGCGTGAAGAATTGCTGGGATTTTCCAGGCCTGTCCTTGGCAGATGTAATGGTGGGCTGGATTCTCTGAGCTTGCATTCAGCTGGGATTCTCTGGTCCTGCTGCAATGAATGGAGATTTGGCAGCAGTGGCGGGGCAGGAACCCTGGCGAACAGCAGGATACCATCGGCAATAAAACAGGGTGTGATTGTCTGCTTCCTCCCCCAATTGTGGCGTGTGTTTCCTGCCACTCCATGACAGGAACGGCATTTAGAGTCATAGAGGTTTACAGCATGGAAACAGGCCCTTCGGCCCAACTTATCCATGCTGCCCTTTTTTTTAAACCCCTAAACTAATCCCAATTGCCCGCATTTGGCCCATATCCCTCTATACCCATGTTACCCATGTAACTGTAAATGCTTTTTAAAAGACAAAATTGTACCCACCTCTACTACTACCTCTGGCAGTTTGTTCCAGACACTCACCACCTTCTGTGTGAAACAATTGCCCCTCTGGACAATTTTGTATCTCTTCCCTCTCACCTTAAACCTATGCCCTCTAGTTTTAGACTCCCCTACCTTTGGGAAAAGATATTGACTGTTTAGCTGATCTGTGCCCCTCATTATTTTATAGACTTCTATAAGATCACCCCTCAGCCTTCTATGCTCCAGAGAAAAAAGTCCCAGTCTATCCAGCCTCTCTTTATAACTCAAACCATCAAGTCCCGGTAGCATCCTAGTAAATCTTATCATAAATGCTTCATAAAGGGACAAACTAATTAGGAGTAGGCCACTCAGCCCTTTGAGCCTGTTCTGCCAGTCAACAAGATCATGGCTGATACAACTGTAACCTCCTGCCAACCCCTGATAACCTTTCACCTACTTGTTTATCAAGAATTTAGCTACATCCTCATTAAAAATATTCAAAGACTCTGCTTCCACTGTCTTTTGAGAAAGAAAATTCCAGAGACTCACAACCCTCAGAAAAAAAAATCCTCCTCCTCTCTGTCTTAAATGAATGACCCTTTGTTTTCACACAGCAACCCCCAATTCTAAATTCTCCCGACAAGAGGAAAAATCTTTTCCACATCCACTTTGTTAAGATCCCTCAGGATCTTATATGTTTCAATCAAGTTGCCTCTTACTCTTCTGAACTCCAGCAGGTGCAAGCCTAGTCTGTCCAACGTTTCCTCATAAGACAACCCGCCCATTCCTGGTGTTAGTCTGGTAAACCTTCTCTGACCTGCTTATAATGCATTTACATCCTTCCTTAAACAGTACTCCAGATGTGGTCTCATGAGTGCCTTGTACAACTGAAGCATAACCTCCCTACTTTGGTATTCAATTCCTCCCTTGCAATAAATAATACCATTCTATTAGTTTTCCTAAGTACTTACCTAAGTACCTATATAGAAGCCTTTTGTGATTCATGCACCCAGGACACCCAAATCCCTCTGCATCCCAGAGCTCTGCGATCCACCATTTACATAAGCTTCTTTTTCATTCTTCCTACCAAATGGACAATTTCACATTTGCCCACATTATACTCCATTTGCCAGATCAATGTCCGCTCACTTAACTGATCTATGTCCCTTTGTAGTTTCCTTGCGTCCTTTTCACAATTTACTTTCCTACCCATATTTGTGTCATCATCAATTTTAGCAACCATACATTCAGTCCCTTCATCCAAGTCATTTATATAAATTGTAAAAAGTTGAGGCCCCAGCACTGAACACTTGTTACATCCTGCCAACTAGCAAAAGACCCATTTATGCCAACTCTCTGTTTGCTGTTAACTAGTCAATCTTGTATCCATGCCAATATGTTACCCCTGTACCATGAGCTTTTATTTTCCGCAATGACCTTTGATGTGGCACCTTGTCGAATGCCTTCTGGAAATTTAAATACATTACATCCACTGCACATGTGACTCCTTCAAAGAGCTCCAATAAATTGATTAAACATGATTTCCCTTTCACAAAACCATGTTGACTCTGTCTGATCATCTTGAATTTTTCTAAGTGCAATGATATAACATTTTTAATAATACCTTCTAGCATTTTCCCTGTAATTGATGTTAAGCAAATTGGCCTGTAGTTTCCTGCTTTCTGGGCCCGATTTTACTATCGGTTGCGCCCGTGTTTGGGCGTGAAAGCTTGGTAAAGTCGGGCGTGAGGCGAGTAGTGCGACCTGCGCCTGCCTCCGCTGCGGTTCCCCTTTACCAAGGCCCAAAAATGGCCGCAATCGGGACTGCATCCGAAAAGGGCGTGACGGCCATTTAAATGCATTTGTATCCATTTAAATTGGCTTAATGCCAATTTAAATTGACTTAATGGGCATGCATTTAAATTGATTTAATGGGCTGCATGCCCAACTCTACCAGCACTTCCCCCTTTACCACTGCGTTCGCCCATCCAGAATCGGCGCGAAACAGACATGCTCCATAAAAGTCCGATTCTGGTGCTCCAGTTAGAGAGGAGGTAGGTGCCTAGGGACCGTTGCCACTCTGCCTGAGATCAATGGGGGGGAATGGGGGGGTCCGCTGTCACTCTGCCTGAGATCAATGGGGGGGAAGGGGGGGTCCGCTGCCACTCTGCTGGAGATCAGTGGGGGGGAAGGGGGGTCCGCTGCCACTCTGCCGGAGATCAGTGGAGGGGAAGGGGGTCCACTGCCACTCTGCCTGAGATTGGTGAGGAGGAAGGGGGGAGGGACGGGGGAGGGGGGATAAGGGGGTCAGTAATGTTGTGGGAGTGGGGCAATGTCTGTGGGGGCCAGGGGGAGGCACTATCTGGTGCAGGAGGGATGTGTCTGGGGAGCCCATTCTATCATTTTTGTTTCTGCGCATGCGAAGTTGGGTACGCCAATCGGAGCTGCAGGATTTCAGACGCGTCAAGCCTCACCCACAGGCTTCTGCAGTGCGATTCGGAAGAGTGCGTAAGGGAGCGCCTGAGAACAGGTCTAAAGGTCGGATCTGAAACACTCCCAGTTTCAAGTCTGCCCAGCACTTAGAATCAAAATGGTAAAATAGGACCCTCTGTCTCCCTCCCTTTTTGAATAAAGGAGTTACATTTGCTATTTTCCAAACTAATGGAACCTTCCTGAATTGAAGGAATTTTGAAAAATTCAAACCAAGACATCAACTATCTCCTTAGCCACTTCTTTCAAGACCCTCGGATGAAGTCCATCAGGGCTTAGGGATTCGTCAACTCGCAGCTCCATCACTTTGCTCAGTACCACTTCCCTGGCCATTGTAATTTTCCTGAGCTTGTCCCTCCCTTCCATTTCCTGATTTGCAGCTATTTCTGGAATGTCATCTACAGTGAAAGTCGATGCAAAATAGCTGTTCAATTCACCTACCACCTCCTTATATTCCATTATTAATTCCCCAGACTCACTTTCTCTCGGACCAATGCTCACCATGTCATTTATTTTCTTACTTAAATATCTATAGAAACTCTTATCTTTATATTTTGTATTTGCCCTTTATATTTGCCTTTGTAGCATAACCTAGGGAGGACTGAAAGGTAAAGTATATGTGGTAATTATCTGTATAGGTGATCATTTAAATGTGACACCCAGGCATGATGAGATATAGCTTAGAGTCTACCAAGTGCACCCTCTGCACAAGATTTTTAGTTTTTTTAATAGAGACGGTGCCACAACAAATATATATGTCTTTAACAAAGGAAGAAACATCACAATTCACTTAATTCTTGGTTAACACTTCATATCTTTTAACTAGTGAGCTGAGAGCCACTCTGATTGGAAACTGAACGGAATAGGAATTGGCTCAGTATTACCCACTGACTGATTTCTACCACTGGCCCACCCTTCACTGTAAGGTTTAATGTCACGCAACATGCTCTGTGTGTATAATCAGGGGCTGTGTCATTCTGAACCGCGGGGATCACGATTCATGATGACTTTATCTAATGTGAATGGAGCTGTAGCCTGACACTGACCTCCCGAGAACACAGGGTGCCTGGCAGAAACAGCTGGCACAGGTCGGGTGCTGCTCCTCAGGGTCACGCCACTGACAGGCTTCACCATGGCAACAGTTTCTTTGGAACTCTTTTCCTGTGACGGTGTGGGAGACGCTGGTTTCTGTTTCAGCAAAATAGAAACAATAAGAAAGCATCTTTTTCCAATTCCATTTTCCCCAATTCCCCATCCAGAGCTGTTACTCAAAGTATGTGGACCCTCATTCTGTTCAAGCTTCTCCTATCAGGCCACTGTTACATTCTGACATGTACCTGCCCTGTTAGTGGGGCTGTAGGGGAGAGGCAGTGGCGTGGGAAGAGTAGGGAGGATGGTGCGGGGAGAAATTGGGCTGGGGAGGGCAGTATAGTCCAGCCACTTGTTCTGCTGGAAGCCCAGCTCCAGCAATTGCCCTAATTTGTTATTATTCGTTTACGGGATGTGGGCGTCGTTGGCTAGTCAGCATTTCTTGCCCATTCCTAATTGCCCTTGAGAAGGTGGTGGTGAGTTGCCTTCTTGAACTGCTGCAGCCCCTGCGGGACAGTCCTTGTCCCATTGATTCCCCACTGAACTTGCAGAGTTCCTTTCAGAGTTAAGGTGAAAACTGGTACCCCCAGGTGGGCTGCTGTGCCTGTCTCTTGGTGTAACAGCCACCCACCCGGTGGATGCCAGGCTGGGATTGAGGAAGCTCCTGCTCACACCGCAATGGTATTAGGAGCCACACTCGAGATGAATAATGGTTCTTTCCCAAACAGGTGTCCAGGAATTTTGCGGCCGAACTCCCAGGCTTCCCACCATTCCTAATAGACATGGACTGCAAATGCTCCTGAAAACATTTAAAATACATTTGGACAGGTAGATGGATGGGAAAGGTTTAGAGGGATAGGGGCCAAACGCAGGCAAATGGGGCTCGTTCAATTTAGGAAATCTAGTCGGCATGGATGAGTTGGGCCGAAGGGCCTGTTCCCATGCTGTATATCTCTATGACTCTATGATTCTTGAGGCCCTGATCTAGTCATATAAAAATCTCTTATCACATTTCTGCATCATATCTAAACGGTCACTCATGATTGGCTTAAAAAAAATAAAAACTAGAAACAGACAGGAAACAAAAACCATTAAGGACAGTAATTTCCTTCTGACTTGCTCTCATCATTGGAGTTACAAGCCATTGCCAATCTTTAAAGTAAGTCGCCCATGTTAGTAATGAGCCATTAACTGCTAAACTTATTCACAGCTATGTGGCCCTTAGGCAGCAGAATGCTATCTTTTACTGAGCAAGGTTGTCTTTTTTAAATGTGTCCTCGTGTGATTGACCTACCGGAGCTGGCTCCAACACTTGGCCACTGTCAGCCGTCAAGTGGCTGACAGTCCTGCTCCTGCCTCTCATTCTTCAGCCACGCTCTCTGTTCACACCCTCAGTGGGAGCGCCAGAAATTCCATGGGAAGGTAAAGTGGGCAGAGAAAGGCCATTCGCAAGATTTCCCGCCCACTATTTTTCTAGTTTGCAATTTGAACAGAGCATTCCCCAGAAGATCTGCCCACTAATGTCAGCATTAAACTTCAAAAAACCACCAGCCGTATAAAATGAAGTTCCAGACTGCAACTATTCCTCAATGATGTTGTGTTACCTGGGGGACATGTGGCATTTTCTGTCCTTTCAAGATAAACATAGCTTCTTCATGAGGGTCCATTTTCTTGGTGAATACCTTCCCACCTTCTTTTCTGGCAACAAGGAAACACGAATGTTCAACCTTATCCACACGCTGAGTTTATTACAATCTTCAGTCATCCTTCACTCATTCTACTGGAAAACTACAGATGTGTTTTGGAATTCTGTCAGTCTAGGATCAAATCCCTGTCCCCTTGTACAGAATTCCAATGATCGAACGACTGTCCCATTGTTCCCACTGGGCAGGGTTCCAAATTTCTGCCCAGTTCCTATCATTTTGTAAAACCTGTCAATGGAACAGTCTCCCAGACTTCCTAAGCTCTCTGCTAGTATTCGTCCCCTATGGTACGGGTTGCCAGCGGTAATGCCCGCCCGTGTAATCATGGTTGCAAACCCACATCCTGCCACCCATGCCATCTTGAGGTCCACAATCAGCACGGTACGCTCAATTTTACCTGACTGGCCCGGTTTTCTTCTGAGTTGCTGGCTGCTCGTATTGCTTGATGATATCCTTGATGTTGTGAGTTGGCTCTGGAAAGTGCTCTGAATTGAGCGTGGTGTGACGGACAGGGTCTTGTGTTGCAAGATTGAGCTTTGGGGTTTGTGCAGCACCTGTATTCCAGGGAAGAATTAATACAACAATTGTGTGTAGTATTTCTTACACAGAACATAGAACAGTACAGCACAGAACAGGCCCTTCGGCCCACGATGTTGTGCCGAGCTTTATCTGAAACCAAGATCAAGCTATCCCACTCCCTATCATCCTGGTGTGCTCCATGTGCCTCTCCAATAACCGCTTAAATGTTCCTAAAGTGCCTGACTCCACTATCACTGCAGGCAGTCCATTCCACACCCCAACCACTCTCTGGGTAAAGAACCTACCTCTGATATCCTTCCTATATCTCCCACCACGAACCCTATAGTTATGCCCCCTTGTAATAGCTCCATCCACCCGAGGAAATAGTCTTTGAACGTTCACTCTATCTATCCCCTTCATCATTTTATAAACCTCTATTAAGTCTCCCCTCAGCCTCCTCCGCTCCAGAGAGAACAGCCCTAGCTCCCTCAACCTTTCCTCATAAGACCTACCCTCCAAACCAGGCAGCATCCTGGTAAATCTCCTCTGCACTCTTTCCAGCGCTTCCTCATCCTTTTTATAGTGAGGTGACCAGAACTGCACACAATATTCCAAACGTAGTCTCAACAAGGTCCTGTACAGTTGCAGCATAACCCCACGGCTCTTAAACTCCAACCCCCTGTTAATAAAAGCTAACACACTAACACAAATGTAACACATTTCCAACACTGGGAATGGTGCAGTACATCAGCTTCAAGGAACTAATCTGTGCTGTGGTATCGCAATTTCAGGTTCAATTGGTGAATTTCCAATCTTAGTTAGCACTGAATGAGTGTAGTGGAATAATGCAACAAGCATTTATCTGATCCATTCTACTCCCCTTTCTATTAGCCTTGTATGGAGAACGAGGCTTGGGAACAATTCTGCTGCACCATGGGCTGCATTACCCATAAAGGGGATTGATTCAACAAATGACCAGCTGGATTTTTTTCAATGAACGTTTGCTCTGTTCCAGTTTAAGGGTATCAGCTTGAAGAAACAGAATATTTTCCTTTCTGAGTCCCCAGCTCAGAAGACGCCTTGGGGCAAATTAATAGGTCACAATAGCATTTACGCCAGGTCTCCACCTTGTTTGCACTGCCCTGGGGTCACCTCAGGCAAAAAGGGTCAGAAGGACAGAGGCCTGAGGGGTTAAATAGGTTTACATACATACGATTACACTGGATATATGGTTGATGTCTGACAGGCAGAGGCCTGCATGAATTCAGCTAATTTCCAGATGAAGTAAATAAAAAGAGATGCGGCAGGATGTTCCCATTATCGAGTAAATGCATCCATCTGCCAGCACAATGTATGAAATATGTAAGCTGCTGACAGATTTCCTCACCAGGGATGTCTGCAAGGTAATTGGGGGCTGGAAGGAAACCCTCCCAGGAAATGTGTTTAGTCTCCCTAAATTATTTACATTCTCGGCAAGATCCAGCTCACACCACCCCCCACCATTACACACCCCCTCCTAACCATTACACACACTCTCCCAACCATTACACACCACTCCCCACCATTACACACCCCCTCCCCACCATTACACCCCCCCTCCCCACCATTACACACCCCCTCCCCACCATTACACACCCTCTCCCAACCATTACACACCCCTCCCCACCATTACACACCCCCTCCCCACCATTACACACCCCCTCCCCACCATTACACATCCCCCCCACCACCATTACACACCCCCTCTCCACCATTACACACCCCCTCCCCACCATTACACACCCTCTCCCAACCATTACACACCCCTCCCCACCATTACACACCCCTCCCCACCATTACACACCCCCTCCCCACCATTACACACCCTCTCCCAACCATTACACACCCCTCCCCACCATTACACATCCTCCCCACCATTACACACCCCCTCCCCACCATTACACACCCCTTCCCACCATTACACACCCTCTCCCAACCATTACACACCCCTCCCCACCATTACACACCCCCTCCCCACCATTACACACCCCCTCCCCACCATTACACATCCCCCCACCACCATTACACACCCCCTCTCCACCATTACACACCTCCTCCCCACCATTACACACCCCCTCCCCACCATTACACACCCCCTCCCCACCATTACACATCACCCCCACCACCATTACACACCCCCTCCCCACCATTACACACCCCCTCCCCACCATTACACACCCTCTCCCAACCATTACACACCCCTCCCCACCATTACACACCCCCTCCCCACCATTACACACCCCCTCCCCTCCATTACACATCCCCCCACCATTACACCCCCCCTCCCCACCATTACACACCCCCTCCCCACCATTACACATCCCCTCCCCACCATTACACATCCCCTCCCCACCATTACACATCCCCTCCCCACCATTACACATCCCCTCCCCACCATTACATCCCCCCTCCCCACCATTACACCCCCCTCTCCACCATAACGCACCCCCTCCCCACCATCATAGAAGACAGAGGGTGGTGGTGGATGGAAAATTTTCAGACTGGAGACCAGTTACCAGCGGTGTACCACAGGGATCAGTGCTGGGTCCTCTGCTATTTGTGATTTTTATCAATGACTTGGAGGAGGGGGCTGAAGGGTGGGTCAGTAAATTTGCTGATGACACCAAGATTGGTGGAGTAGTGGATGAGGTGGAGGGCTGTTGTAGGCTGCAAAGAGACATTGATAGGATGCAGAGCTGGGCCGAGAAATGGCAGACGGAGTTTAACCCTGATAAGTGCGAGGTGATTCATTTTGGTAGGACAAATTTGAATGCGGATTACAGGGTCAACGGCAGGGTTCTGAGGAATGTGGAGGAACAGAGAGATCTTGGGGTTCATATCCACAGATCTCTGAAGGTTGCCACTCAAGTGGATAGAGCTGTGAAGAAGGCCTATAGTGTGTTAGCGTTTATTAACAGGGGGTTTGAGTTTAAGAGCCGTGGGGTTATGCTGCAACTGTACAGGACCTTGGTGAGACCACATTTGGAATATTGTGTGCAGTTCTGGTCACCTCACTATAAGAAGGATGTGGAAGCATTCGAGAGAGTGCAGAGGTGATTTACCAGGATGCTGCCTGGTTTGGAGGATAGGTCTTATGAGGAAAGGTTGAAGGAGCTAGGGCTGTTCTCTTTAGAGCGGAGGAGGATGAGAGACGACTTAGATGTTAGGTTTATAAGATGATGAAGGGGAGAGATAGAGTGGACGTTCAAAGACTATTTCCTCGGGTGAATGTAGCTGTTACTAGGGGGAATAACTATAAGGTTCATGGTGGGAGTTGTAGGAGGGATGTCCGAGGTAGGTTCTTTACTCAGAGAGTGGTTGGGGTGTGGAATGGACTGCCTGCAGTGATAGTGGAGTTGGACACTTTAGGAACTTTCAAGCGGTTATTGGATAGGCACATGGAGCACACCAGAATGATAGGGAGTGGGATAGCTTGATCTTGGTTTCAGACAAAGCTCGGCACAACATCGAGGGCCGAAGGGCCTGTACTATGCTGTACTGTTCTATGTTCTATGTTCCATTACACAGCCCCTCCCCACCATTACACAGCTCCTCCCCACCATTACACAGCCCCTCCCCACCATTACACAGCCCCTACCCACCATTACACAGCCCCTACCCACCATTACACAGCCCCTCCCCATTACACAGCCCCTCCCACCATTAAACAGCTCACAGCCCTTCCCCAGCATTTCACGCTCGCTCCCCACCATTATATAGCTCACAGTCCCTCCCCACCACCACACAGCTCATATCCCCTCCCCTCTCCACTATTACACAGCTCACAGTTGCATCTCTGTCCCAGGTACAGTTGTCTCTTTCTGTCCCAGGTACAGTTGTGTCTCTCTGTCCCAGGTACACTTGTCTCTCTCTGTCCCAGGTACACTTGTCTCTCTCTGTCCCAGCTACAGTTGTCTCTCTCTGTCCCAGGTACACTTGTCTCTCTCTGTCCCAGGTACACTTGTCTCTCTCTGTCCCAGGTACACTTGTCTCTCTCTGTCCCAGGTACACTTGTCTCTCTCTGTCCCAGGTACACTTGTCTCTCTCTATCCCAGGTACAGTTGTCTCTCTCTGTCCCAGGTACAGTTGTCTCTCTCTGTCCCAGGTACAGTTGTCTCTCTCTGTCCCAGGTACAGTTGTCTCTCTCTGTCCCAGGTACAGTTGTCTCTCTCTGTCCCAGGTACAGTTGTCTCGCTGTCCCAGGTACACTTGTCTCTCTCTGTCCCAGGTACAGTTGTCTTTCTCTGTCCCAGGTACAGTTGTCTTTCTCTGTCCCAGGTACAGTTGTCTCTCTGTCCCAGGTACGGTTGTCTCTCTCTGTCCCAGGTACAGTTGTCTCTCTCTGTCCCAGGTACAGTTGTCTCTCTCTGTCCCAGGTACAGTTGTCTCTCTCTATCCCAGGTATAGTTGTCTCTCTATCCCAGGTACAGTTGTCTCTCTATCCCAGGTACAGATGTCTCTCTGTTCCAGGTACAGCTAACTGACCCTTCTGATCTTCATATCAGTGTACAGTATAACTGAGCTAGTTATTATCTGGTGTCACACAGCACTCTAGTCTGCATGCTGAGGAAGACTTACCGGGTCTGTTAACAGATGGCTTCCCTTTGGCAGCATTGTGGGGGATCAGTGGCTGGGCTGGGTCTTTGTTGGCAGTGTTAGTCTGTGAAACATACAGAGCAGATGATGTTATAATGTTTTTCCTGCAGTGTCTGTCTGGTCTGGAATGAGAACATAAGAAACAGGAACAGGAGAATATGACCCCTCGAGCCTGCTCCACCATTCAATATAATCATTGCTGATTTTTGCTTCAACTCCACTTTCCTCCCAATCCCCATATCCCTTTATTTCCTGAGGGACTGAAAATCCAACTCAGCCTCAATTGGATGTTCCAACTCAACACTGGAACATCCAATGCCCTCTGTGGTAGATAATTTCAGAGATTCACAACTTCTGAGTGAAGAAATCTCCTCATCTCAGCCCCAAATGGTGAACCCCTTATCCTGAGACTCTGCCCGTGTTTTAGATTCCCCAGCCTTGAAAAACAATCTCAGTGTCTACCCTCTCAAGCCCCTTCAGAATCTTGGCTACTTCAATGAGATCACCTCTCATTCTTCTAAACTCCAGAAAATATAGACCCAAGGTATTCAGTCTCTCCTCATCAGCCAACCCTCTCACCCCAGGCACCAATCTAGTGAATATCATCCCAAGAGCTAATCTAAATGATGAATAAGCACATCAATTCTTCCGTGTGACGGCCACAGCTCAGTGGGTAGCACTGTCACTGCTCAATCAGAAGGTTAGGGGTTTGAGTCTCATTCCAGGGAGTAGAGTCCGTAATCAGGCCGATACTCCAGTGCACTATTAAGGGAGTGCTGCGCTATTAGAGGGTCAGTATTGAGGGAGGCAGACAATACTGAGGGAGTGCTATACTATTGAAAGGACAGTGTTGAGATATGGCTGCACTGTTGGAGGGACAATATAGAGGAAGCAGTATGCTGGCAGAGGGATAATATTGAGGGAGCCCTGAACTGTCAGAAGGGCGGGAGCACAACAATGTCAGAGGGGAAGTACTAAGGGAGTTCTGCACTGCCTTTTGGATGAGATGTTAAATTGAGGCCGTGTCTGCATTCTCAGGTGATGCAAAAAATCTCACGGCCACTCATCCAAAGAAAAGCAGCGTTCTGCCTTCTGTCCTGGCCAATATCCCCTTCCCCAACTTCACTAAAATCTGCTTGTTATCACACATTGCCCTTTGTGGGATCTTACCATGTACTAATTGGCTATCACTTTTCCTTAGCATAACATTGACTACACTTCAGAAGTACTTCTATGTGAAATGTGTTGGGTGTCCTGAAGTTGTGAAAGGTGCTACATGAAGGCAAGTTTCCTTTTGATGGTTATTAAGTTCTTTCAAGTTCCCAAATGGTCACGAAGAGATAGGAACCTCCCCCAAACCTTCTTACACACTCCTACACCCTCTTACACACTTCTAAATCCTCCCATACCCTTTCCTACACCCTCTTACATCCACCTACACCCTCCTTCATCCTCCTACCCCCTTCTTCTTCCTCCTATATCTTTCTACACTCTCTTGGACTCTCCTTCACACTTCTACACCCTCTTACATCTTCCAACATCCTCCTACACTCTCTTACACCCCCCTTCATCCTCCTCTACTCTTGTACACTTTCCTAAAGCTCTGGAAACAGGCAATGTTTGTACAGTTGGTGAATATCTGTGTCAGTCTGGGGTTAGGCCAATAATAACAGGGTTTCAGGAACTGCAACAGGTTTCTTGTGAGCTTGATCTCATGACACCAAGCTGTTTGGTTTTGTACTAGGAGTGTCATGCTTCAAAGACAATGCAGTGCATGAGTTGGAAATATCGCAGCAGTCAGGTGGAGGCTGTTAGAGATTAGGGCTAAGGTATATTTCTAGGGAAAGTAGATCTTTCTAAAGCTGAGCTGGGAGTGCTTTATGAAAACACAGGGTACCAAACTTAGTAAACCATTCTAGTCCATAACCATAACAGCTCTCTCCTTAATGGAAACAAAACTGCTCTGCGCATTGAGAATGTGACAAATATTGATGTGCTGGTCTGTTAATAATTGCACACTGTAGATTGGGTATTGGTTACCAATCTGAGGCTGTGACCATATTACAATGCTACAAGGAAAGGCAGGGACATTATGAGTAGGAGGAAATCCGGAAATGGATGGCTGCTACCACAATGGTTCTAGAAGTTTCTGAATCAGATCCTGGTGACATCTCTGTAATCCTGACTCATTATCGATTTCCTCAGGCCAGTGGTGTGAAATATCCACCCAGCAACAGACTAATCAGCCCCAAGACACACTGTAAACTTCTCAGGTACAAATGCACCCACCTGACGAGGGAAGGCCTCTTTTGGTTTGGGTGCTGTGATGGGTGCGCTTTGGGTGCTGTTGGTGGCTTTCATGGCAGCGTTGGAGTCATGGTTCAGGCTGGCGTCTGCTCGGCTGGCACTTGTCATTTGCTGTTGGAGGGCCATGGCCTGCATGGTCATTTGCTGGGCCTATCCGTGGAAACAAGAGGGAACACAAACTACATAATTCCCAAAGATAGCAGTTGGTTAGGGCTGAAAAATATGATCATCTGTTATCAACATCTGATACTGACCATGTTAAATTCAGGGAAAATGCTGGAATGCTTAGCGGGGTTTCATTAACTAATGGGGTTTTGTTATGTTGTGGGATCTTATTAACTAGTTGGGTGATGTTAACCTGTAGAGATGGTTGTGGTGTGGGATTTCCCTCACGCAGTTTATTGAGCTGTGCGGATGGTTAGTTATCCTTTGGGGTTTTAGTATCTCGTGGCCTTTTGTTAAGATCTGGAGAAAGTTTTGTTGGGGTTTCATTCAGTGGTTGCTTTGAATTGAGTTATTTTGAGGTCGGACAGCATCTTTGGAGAGAGAACAGACATTTCAGGTCAATGACCTTTCATAGAAACTGGGATAAATTAGAAATGTAATAGGTTTTAAGCAAATGGGAGGGGGGAAAGGTGGAAAAAGAACAAAAGCGAAGGTCTGAGACAGGATGGAAGACAGGAGAAATTAAATGATGACGGAGTTGGTGCAGGTGGGTGGTGATGGAGCAAGTAAAGAAACCATGGATTTGTCTAGAGGAGATGGGAATAGCAGAATAATAAACAGCTGAACAAGGGGAAAAGTAGATTAAAACCGCAACTGCAAAGAAAATAGAAACAAAATGGGGACAGAAATTCTGATCTCAATATTGAGTCCAGAAGGCTGCAGAGTGCTGAATAACAAGATGATATGCTGTTCCTTGAATTTCAGTTGAATTTCATTGGAACAGTGCATGAGGCCGAGAAAGGAGAGGTCAGTGTCAGACTGAAGTGGAGACTGAAAATGACAGATGACCTGAAGCGTTTGAGGACTGAGGTGCTCCGCTAAGCAACCATAAGATTTGTATTTGATCTCCTCGGTGTTGGGCAGACCACACTGTGAACAGTGAATACAGGATACTAAATTGAAAGATGGCCATGTAAATCACTGTTTCAACTGTTCGAAATGTCTGGGGCCTTGGAATGTGAGGAGAAAGGAGGTGAAAGGGCAAGTATTAGATCACCTGCGTTTGCATGGAAAGGTACTGCAGGAAGGAGAGATGGTAATGAGGGTGATTGAGGCATGGACCTGGATGTCACAGGGGAAACGCTGAAGGGGGTGGGAAAGACATGTTTAGTGGTGGTCCCTTCCCTCACCTCTTTCTCTGTTACATTGATAACTGTATCAGCGTCATTTCCTACTCTCACTCTAAACTGGAAAACGTCATTGACTTTGCTTCCAATATCCATCCTTCTTTCACCTTCACCTGGTCCATCCAGAACTATTTCCTTCCTCGGTTTTTCTTTCTCCATATCTGCAGTTGGGCTATCAACAATTACAGTATTGACTGACTCCCATAGCTACTGTACCTCATCTACACTTATAGAGTCATAGAGGTTTACAGCATGGAAACAGGCCCTTCGGCCCAACTTGTCCATGCCGCCCTTTTTTTTAAAAACCCCTAAACTAATCCCAATTGCCCGCATTTGGCCCATATCCCTCTATACCCATCGTACCCATGTAACTATCTAAATGCTTTTTAAAAGATAAAATTGTACCCGCCTCTACTACTACCTCTGGTAGCTTGTTCCAGACACTCACCACCCTCTGTGTGAAAACATTGCCCCCCTGGACACTTTTGTATCTCTCCCCTCTCACCTTAAACCTATGCCCTCTAGTTTTAGACTCCCCTGCCTTTGGAAAAAGATATTGACTATCTACCTTGTCTATGCCCCTCATTATTTTATAGACCTCTATAAGGTCACCCCTCAGCCTCCTACGCTCCAGAGAAAAAAGTCCCAGTCTATTCAGCCTCTCCTTATAACTCAATCCATCAAGTCCCGGTAGCATCCTAGTAAATCTTTTCTGCCCTCTTTCTAGTTTAATAATATCCTTTCTATAATAGGGTGACCAGAATTGCACACAGTATTCCAAGTGTGGCCTTACCAATGTCTTGTACAACTTCAACAAGACGTCCCAACTCCTGTATTCAATGTTCTGACCGATGAAACCAAGCATGCCGAATGCCTTCTTCACCACTCTGTCCACCTGTGACTCCACTTTCAAGGAGCTGTGAACATGTACCCCTAGATCTCTTTGTTCTGTAACTCTCCCCAACGCCCTACCATTAACTGAGTAAGTCCTGCCCTGGTTCAATCTACCAAAATGCATTACCTCGCATTTGTCTTGGTGTCAATCTTGGTGTCATCTGCAAACTTACTAACCATGCCCCCTGTATTCTCATCCAAATCATTAATATAAATGACAAATAACAGTGGGCCCAGCACTGATCCCTGAGGCACACCGCTGGTCACAGGCCTCCAGTTTGAAAAACAACTCTCTACAACCACCCTCTGGCTTCTGTCAAGAAGCCAATTTTGTATCCATTTAGATACCTCACCCTGGATCCCTGAAGGGCTCCACTTCATTCTCCCAGTTACTCAGTCTCTGTCACATCTGTTCTGATGGTAAAACCTTCCAAAACATTACTTCTGACATGTTCTCCTTTTTCCTCAACCAAGGAATCCCCCGCACCATGGTTAGCCTGGCCCTTGACCATGTCTGTCCCGTTTCCTGCCCTTTCCCTCCCTTCCAGGACCACAGCATTGGCCCACTTGTCACTCCACTAGCCTCCATTTTCAACAGACCATCCTTCGCTCATTCCAGCATGATGTCACCACCAAACATCTTCTCCTCCCCTCTGTGCATTCTTTATAAATCATTCGGTGTTGTCACCAGAACTCACCAGGAGGTAGGCTTGCTGGTTTATGAAATCTTGCTGCTGGGCATTCAGCTGGGAAGAAGGGTCATAGCCTGGGGAGAAACATTAAGAACATAAGTACCAATTAAGTTGCAATAACACTTTCTCATTCCATAGACTTGAGAAATCATTTCGTATTTTCTCGTTCCCCCTTTTTAATCCAGGTGTTCTTAACAACCGGGAATGGGCCTGGGAATAGAAATAGGACTGGGAATGGGAATGCTGCTGAGAATGGGTCTGAGAATCAGCGTGGGAATGGGGGTCATTCTCTTTGAAGTGCCTGTGTGTTCTCAATAAAGAACTTTGGGTCTTTTTCCTTTCCTCCCTTTGCCCTAATGGAATGTAATGGGATTGACTGATGTCAGCTCAGCACCAGTGTGAGTTAGTACTATTTACAGAGAAAAAAAGTCACTGCTTGACCCCAATCGTGATGAACTGACTGGATCACAAAGAACCGTTCCCATCAAAAAGCCCCACGGATACTGACCTTGATGTGCTCCAGGGATTTCCATGGATTTCACAGGGTTCAGTGGAGCATCATCCCCATTGCCAGCTCCCACTTTCCCACCTCCCTTCATTCGGGCTGACACTAAGGAAGATCGTTCCAAATCCTTCAAATGAGAGGGAGAAAAATTGCTTTAAACTAAAACGTGCCAATCAATAAAACCCACTGCTTAACTAATTCCAGAATTAACAAATTTCACAGGCAATGTTATTTAAAACCCAACAATTTAATTAACATCAAAAAGAACTCAATTCAAAGCAACAACTGAATGAAACCCCAACAAAACTTTCTCCATATCTTAACAAAAGGCCACAAGTGAATAAACTGCATGAGTGAAATCCCACACCACAACCATCTCTACAGGTTAACATCACCCAACTAGTTAATAATGTCCCACAACATATCAAAACCCCATTAGTTAATGAAACCCCACTAAGTTGATGAAACCACACACACATCATGGCCTGACTTGGTAGTGAATCTATGGAATTCATTGCCACAGAAGGCTGTGAGGCCAGGTCATTGAGTATAGTGGCTATATCCTCCACTAAGACAGAGATAGGTAGGTTTTTGATTGGTAAGAGGATCAGAGGCTATGGGGAAAAGGCGGGAGAATGGGGTTGAGAATCTTTTCAGCTTTAATTGAATGGCGGAGCAGACTTGATGGGCCGAATGGTCTTATGGACTGAGGGGCGATGACGCCTTTCACCTTAATGAAGCCTCCATGCCAGACTATATCCTCCACTAATTGCCCCAATTGTCCCATCAAGGTCATCACAGTATGATGCTTATCATAAATCTCACCTTGGCCTAATCGCTCACTTCCCTGGCACTTACTCTTCTCTGAGCATCTCACCTTCTTCCAGCCCCTTGTTTCTCACTCCAAATCATTATTCTCTAAAGCCTCCCCCCCCATATAATAAAAATGTTCTCACCCTCAGGTATCTCCACTGCTTTCTCTCCTCAGCATCTACACTGAATTACTTCTCACCCTGACCATTCTCCTGGTACAGCACTCGTCTACACACCCTTAAGTCCATTGAGTGCAGACTTGAAAGGATATTGTGTACAACTGGCTTAGCCATCCAATGCCAGATCTGGCTGGACTATATATCTGGTACGGTTCTTGTCTGCTGAGACATATTGCACGATCATGCTGGAATTCAAGATAACCCCTGGCTTCCTTTCTGTGCTGAAAACCATTTTCTCAAACCCCCTCTCCCCTCAACAATTGGTGCGAGGAACTCATGGATTTCTTTTGTCACTAAAATTAAAACCATCTGTTTCCATCTGATTTAAAACCAGCTGTTTCTGCCACATCCTTTCCTTCCACTAGCCCATCGGGCCAACCTTCCTCTGAAGTTCCCTGCTGCCCTAATCCTGAATGTACAGCTTTCTCTAGGTTTCTCTCCTATTTCCCTTCATGCTTTCTCTGAGCTCATCCTGTCCATGAGACCTTCCTCCTGTTCCCTCAATCATATTCCCACTAAACTGCTGATCACCCAGCTTTCCCTCCGGGTCTCCATGTTAGTTATTATTGTAAATGTCTGTCTCTCTTCAGATGTTGTCCCTTTCTCCTTTAAACGCGCCATCATCACCCCTCTCCTCAAAGCACCAATTCTTGATCCCTCTGTCCACCCCATCTCCTACCCCCCTTTTCCTCTCCAAAGTCCTTGAATGTGTTGGTGCCTTTATTTCTGTCTTTTCCAAAACTCCATGTTTCAATCCCCCCCGATCAGCTTTCTGCTTTGCACTGGCTATTATGAAAGTCACAAATGACATCCTATCTGACTGTGACAAAGATAAACTTCCTCTCCTTGTCCTCCTTGACCTCCCTGCAGCCTTTGACACTTTAACACATCATGTCTCCACCATCAACCAGCTGGGTGGGACTGCCTCAACTGATTATGTTCTTATCCAATTAATTGTGGTCAGAAAATCACTTGCAATGGTTTCTCATCCCTCTCCCTCTGGTGCCAGGGTCAAGGACGTCTCTGAGCGATTGCAGGATATTCTTAAGGGGGAGGGTGAGCAGCCAGAGGTCGTTGTACATATTGGTACCAACGACATAGGTAGGAAAAGGGATGAGGTCCTGAAGTGTGAATATAGAGAGTTGGGCAGAAGGCTAAAGTGCAGGACCTCGAAGGTAGTAATTCCAGGATTACTACCGCTGCCACGTGCTAGTGAGAGTAGGAATAGGAGGATTAGGCAGATGAATGCCTGGCTTGAGAGCTGGTGCAGGGGGCAGGGATTTAGATTTTTGGATCATTGGGATCTTTTCTGGGGAAGGGTTGACTTGTTCAAGAGGGATGGGTTACACCTGAACTGGAGGGGGACTAACATCCTGGCGGGGAGATTTGCTAGAGCCACTCAGGAGGGTTTAAACTAGTTTGGCAGGGGGTGGGATCCAAAGCAGTAGGGAGACAGAAGAGAAGTTTGAGGACAGAAGTTAAAGAGAGCACATTAAGTAGTAAAGGCAGCGTCAGCAATCCTAGTACCAGACAGATCAGGCAAAAGCAAGACAGAGAGCAAGGGAAATCCAGATTAAACTGCATTCATTTCAATGCAAGAGGCCTGACGGGCAAGGCAGATGAACTCAGGGCATGGATAGGTACATGGGACTGGGATATTATAGCAATTACTGAAACTTGGCTAAGGGAGGGACAGGACTGGCAGCTCAATGTTCCAGGGTACAGGTGCTATAGGAAAGATAGAACAGGAGGTAAGAGAGGAGGGGGAGTTGCACTTTTGATTAGGGAAAGCATCACGGCCGTACTGAGAGGGGATATATCTGAGGGTTCTGCCATTGAGCCTATATGGGTAGAACTGAGAAATAAGAAGAGGGAAATCACTTTGATAGGGTTGTACTATAGGCCCCCAAATAGTCGGCGGGAAATTGAGGAGCAAATATGTAAGGAGATTACAGATAGCTCCAAGAAAAATAGGGTGGTAATAGTCGGAGATTTTAACTTTCCCAACATTGACTGGGACAGCCATAGTATTAGAGGGTTGGATGGAGAGAAATTTGTTGAGTGTATTCAGGAGGAATTTCTCATTCAGTATGTGGATGGCCCAACTAGAGAGGGGGCAAAACTTGACCTCCTCTTGGGAAATAAGGAAGGGCAGGTGACAGAAGTGTTAGTGAGGGATCACTTTGGGACCAGTGACCATAATTCTATTAGTTTTAAGGTAACTATGGAGAATGGTCTGGCCCAAAGGTTAAAATTCTAAATTGGGGCAAGGCCAATTTTGATGGTATCAGGCAGGAACTTTCAAAAGTTAATTGGGGGAGTATGTGGGAAGGCAAAGGGACGTCTGGTAAGTGGCACGCTTTCAAAAGTGTGTTAACTAGGGTTCAGGGTAAACACATTCCTCTTCGAGTGAAGGGCAAGGCTGGCAGAAGGAGGGAACCCTGGATGACTCGGGATATTGAGGCCCTGCTCAAGAAGAAGAAAGAGGCACATGACATGCATAGGCAGCTGGGATCAAGTGAATCCTTTGAAGAGTATAGGGAGTGTAGGAGTAGAGTTAAGAGAGAAATCAGGAGGGCAAAAAGGGGACATGAGATTGTTCTGGCAGATGAGGCAAAGGAGAATCCAAAGAGCTTCTACAAATACATAAAGGGCAAAAGAGTAACAAGAGAGAGAGTAGGGCCTCTTAAGGATCAAAAAGGTCATCTATGTGCAGATCCACAAGAGATGGGTGAGATCCTAAATTAATATTCCTCATCAGTATTTACTGTTGAGAAAAGCATGGATGTTAGGGAACTTGGGGAAATAAATAGTGATGTCTTGAGGAGTGTACATATTACAGAGAAGGAGGTGCTGGAAGTCTTAAAGCGCATCAAAGTAGATAAATCCCCAGAACATGATGAAGTATATCCCAGGACATTGTGGGAGGCTAGGGAGGAAATTGCAGGTCCCCAAGCCGAGATATTTGAATCATCGATAGTCACGGGTGAGGTGCCTGAAGATTGGAGAGTGGCAAATGTTGTGCCTTTGTTTAAAAAGGGCTGCAGGGAAAAGCCTGGGAACTACAGGCCAGTGAGCCTCACATCTGTGGTGGGTAAATTGTTGGAAGGTATTTTGAGAGACAGGATCTACAGGCGTTTAGAGTTGCAAGGATTGATTAGGGACAGTCAGCATGGCTTTGTGAGTGGAAAATCATGTCTCACAAATTTGATTGAGTTTTTTGAAGGGGTAACCAAGAAGGTAGATTAGGGCAGTGCAGTTGATGTTGTCTACATGGACTTTAGCAAGGCCTTTGCTAAGGTTAAATCTCACGGGATCCAGGGTGAGGTATCTAAATGGATACAAAATTGGCTTCTTGACAGAAGCCAGAGGGTGGTTGTAGAGGGTTGTTTTTCAAACTGGAGGCCTGTGACCAGCGGTGTGCCTCAGGGATCAGTGCTGGGCCCACTGTTATTTGTCATTTATATTAATGATTTGGATGAGAATATAGGAGGCATAGTTAGTAAGTTTGCAGATGACACCAAGATTGGTGGCATAGTGGACAGTGAAGAAAGTTATCTCCAATTGCAATGGGATCTTGATCAATTGGGCCAGTGGGCTGACGAATGGCAGATGGAGTTTAATTTAGACAAATGCGAGGTGATGCATTTTGGTAGATTGAACCAGGGCAGGACTTACTCAGTTAATGGTAGGGCGTTGGGGAGAGTTACAGAACAAAGAGATCTAGGGGTACATGTTCATAGTCACAGGTGGACAGAGTGGTGAAGAAGGCATTCGGCATGCTTAGTTTCATCAGTCAGAACATTGAATACAGGAGTTGGAATGTCTTGTTGAAGTTGTACAAGACATTGGGAAGGCCACACTTGGAATACTGTGTGCAACTCTGTCACCCTATTATAGAAAGGATATTATTAAACTGGAGCGAGTGCAGAAAAGATTTACTAGGATGCTACCGGGACTTGATGGATTGAGTTATAAGGAGAGGCTGGATAGACTGGGACTTTTTTCTCTGGAGCGTAGGAGGCTGAGGGGTGATCTTATAGAGGTCTATAAAATAATGAGTGGCACAGATCAACTAGATAGTCAATATCTTTTCCCAAAGGTAGGGGAGTCTAAAACTAGAGGGCATAGGTTTAAGGTGAGAGGGGAGAGATACAAAAGTTTCCAGAGGGGCAATGTTTTCACACAGAGGGTGGTGAGTGTCTGGAACAAGCTGCCAGAGGTAGTAGTAGAGGCGGGTACAATTTTGTCTTTTAAAAAGCATTTAGATAGTTACATGGGTATGATGGGTATAGAGGGATATGGGCCAAATGCGGGCAATTGGGATTAGCTTAGGGGTTTAAAAAAAAAGGGCGGCATGGACAAGTTGGGCCGAAGGGCCTGTTTCCATGTTGTAAACCTCTATGACTCCTGCTCCTTTATTTCTGCTGACCACCTTAGTTCCCTTTGATTTTTAAAGATTTCCTCAACATCTTGTTCCCTGAAGATTTATGAACTGGAATAGCAGTGGCAATCTCTCTCTGCTTTGTGCATGCCGACTTAGGAAAATCCTCAATACCTATTCCCAAATCTTTACTTTGACCCTGTTTCCCATTCAGATGCAGAGCTTAAGGGCTCACTGACTCTGGACACTGGTTTAATAGTTATTGTGAGGGTGCCTGGCATTAGCAGCATTGAGGATCTATACAATAAACAAAGAGCAGTCAGCCCATCAAGTCACTTCTTCCACATGCAATTTATTGTGGATTCTACCCCACCCTGAATACTGGGTGAACTTGAATGAGAGTCATGAGCACAGTTGGCTAAGACTGTGAAGAGAATGACGCCAAAGGCATGGGTTTAATCCCCATATTGGCCAAGGATCTCCTTGCCTTGCCCAATAGTGATATGGCATAAGCTATGATGAGCAATCCATAGACAATGGTGACACTGGTTGGAAGAAGTGACCTGTCAATGTAGCTGGATCCTCCCCATCTCTGGGATCATATGAAAGTAACTGAGAGAGTGGTGACAACAGCACCTATGAATGTATATGAATTAGGAGCAGAAGTAGACCATTCGGCCCCTTGAGTCTGCTCCATCATTCAATAAGAACATGGCTGGTCTGATTGTGGCCTCAACTCCATATTCCGCCTTCCCCCTCGATAAGCTTTGATTCCCTTCTTAGTCAAGAATCTGCCTCTGCCTAAAAACATTAATTCACTGTGCCTCCACTACTCTCTGGGGAAAAGAGTTCCAAAGATTGACAATCCTCTGAGAGAAAAAATGTCTTCTCATTTCTGTCTTAAATAGGAGACACTTTATTTTTAAGGGTCTCCTGGTTCTATCTCTCCCACAAGGGGAAACATCCTTTCAGCATCTACACTGTCAAGTCCCCTGAGGATCATCATAGAAATCATAGAAACCCTACAGTGCAGAAGGAGGCCATTCGGCCCATCGAGTCTGCACCGACCACAATCCCACCCAGGCCCTACCCCCACATATTTACCCGCTAATCCCTCTAATCTACGCATTTTTTTTTAGGACTCTAAGGGGCAATTTTTAACCTGGCCAATCAACCTAGCCCGCACATCTTTGGACTGTGGGAGGAAACCGGAGCACCCGGAGGAAACCCACGCAGACACGAGGAGAATGTGCAAACTCCACACAGACAGTGACCCGAGCCGGGAATCGAACCCGGGACCCTGGAGCTGTGAAGCAGCAGTGCTAACCACTGTGCTACCGTGCCGCCCGTGTGTTTCAATGGATACAAGTCCAAACTTTTCTTGTAAGAAAGTAAGATAGCTCCTCTATCCCAGGTAACAATCATAGAATCCTACAGTGCAGAAGGAGGCCATTCGGCCCATCGAGTCTGCACTGACCACAATCCCACCCAGACCCTATCCCCATAACCCCATGCAGTTACTCTAGCTAGTCCCTCTGACACTAAAGGGCAATTTAGCATTAGCATGGCCAATCCACCTAACCTACACATCTTTGGATGTGGGAGGAAACCGGAGCACCTGGAGGAAACCCATGTAGACACGGGAGAATGTGCAAACTCCATACAGACAGTGACCGAGGCCGGAATTGAACCCGGGTCCCTGGCGCTATGAGGCAGCAGCACTAACCACTATGCTACCGTGTCGCCCAAGTCGCGTGCAGTTGAGTGAACCTTCTCTGAAGTGCTTCAAATGCATTTATATCCTTTCTTAAATAAGGAGAGCAAAACTGTACACAATATTCTAGATGTGGCCTTATTAACAGTCTGTTTGCCTTTATCCAAGTTGCTTGTCATTTCCTCAAAGAACTCCAATAAATTAGTTAAATACATTTTCTTTTTCATAAACCCATGTTTTGACTCTGCTTGATTGCATTGAGGTTTTCTAAGTGCCCCGCTCTAATAGGTTCCAGCAATTTTCAGGGGGATTGGTTACTCAACCAGGACAACCGAGGACCCATTGAAACTCCAATAACAGGACACACGAGTGAAAGGAAATGTGCCAACTTCTCCAAAATATTAACATGAAGATCTGAGACAGTGTATGGTGCTGGGGACTCTTTGTGTATAAGCCTCCATGATTCTGTGCTCCCAACAACTCCAATTACTTGCATCTTGGCCTTTTGGCTAAGATCAAGCATCAGATCAAGCCCAAGATGGGGTGCAATGCCTTATCTTGTCAGCTGGATCTTGTTTGTCTCTTGTGGAGACCTTGAATTGGATTCAACTGGTGTTTGAATTTGGTTTTTGGAGAAAGCAAGGAATGGATTTGGGTTTGCCTGGTCCACTCTGAGCATTGGCTTTGTAACTTTAAGGATGGAGTAAAAATAAAAATAAACACCAATTATCTCAGTAGGTACTTACCCCTCCAACCCTTGGACCTATTTGTATCACATATTTATTCAGCTCTTTTTTTACAGATGTAACTTACTCAAATTTTGCTCAGAGTCCAATCCATTCAACCCCAAATCTTCAGGATAAAATTCTTTCTAATCTTTAATCTTTTTGGAGCATTCTTAATTTTCTCTAACACTCTCATCTTAACTGATCCGGGAATCTTCCTTTTTATTCATCCTTGAGTTCTCCACAATGCAACACTGCCTTTTGGAAGGATTATCTTATCTTACTGACATAGTTCCTTTTAGAACATGCCTGAAGTTCCATACCCCATTTTCATACGATAAAACAGGATCAAAGAGGCTATCAAGATAGTGATCGAGTCCTTTTTGCGAGCGGTGTTCATTGAAGGCATTGGAATCTAACAAAACACAAAGACAAAAAAGTCTAAAGAGAATCATAAGAATAATAATAATCAGGAGCAAGGATCGTCACGAGTAAAAGTTCAAACTATTATCCATGAAACTTCGGAAAGTTGTTAATACTCCAGTTTCAGTTGCGCGGAGGTAGCTTCTCAAAACTTTCAGTAACTCCCAATCAAATAACTCACAGAAAGCAATCTCACCTCGTGTAACGGATCCTGAAAGGTGTCCGGCTGAGCTTGGCGTAAAGATGGGGGCCTGTGTGACGGGAGGGGAGGGAATATCATCATCTGAGTCGAAACCATGGCCAAAGACACTGCTCGGGAACAAAGACAAGTTACTAATGAGGCATCTCGCAATACTACCCAGTTCCAGCAGGTAATCGGGTAGCCTGGCTCCTAGGCGCTGTGGAATTTAAGACCATAAAGAGCTTTGGAACAATTCGGGCAAATCTCCTAATTTCCTTTACAGCCTGTCTGCCCTGTCTGTGGGCATTGCTTACACATTGGCACATTATGATATCAGCCACAATGCTGCCTGGCTAGTTATCCAAAGTAAGAAGTCTCACAACACCAGGTTAAAGTCCAACAGGTTTATTTGGCACTAGCTTTTGGAGTCTCAGGCTCCTTCATCAGGTGAGTGAGGACTTGTGTTCGCAAACAGGTCATATACAGACACAAACTTACTTTACAAGATAATGGTTGGAATGCGAGTCTTTGCAGGTAATCAAGTCTTAAAAGTACAGACGATGTGAGTGGAGAGAGGGCCAAGCACAGGTTAAAGAGATGTGTATTATCTCCAGCCAGGACAGTTAGTGAGATTTTGCAAGCCCAGGCAAGTTGTGGGGGTTACAGATAGTGTGACATGAACCCAAGATCCCTTCCAGTCGGGGAACACTTCAGCAATCACGGGTATTCAGCCTCTGATCTTCGGGTAAGCGTTCTCCAAGACGGCTTTCACGACACACGATAACGCAGAATCGCTGAGCAGAAATTGATAGCCAAGTTCCGCACACATGAGGACGGCCTCAACCGGGATCTTGGGTTCATGTCACACTATCTGTAACCCCCACGACTTGGCCCTCTCTCCACTCACATTATCTGTACCTTTAAGACGTGATTACCTGTAAAGACTTGCATTCCAACCATTATCTTGTAAATTGAGTTTGTGTCTGTATATGACCTGTTTGTGAACACAAGTCCTCACTCACCTGATGAAGGAGCCTGAGACTCCGAAATCTCGTGCCAAATAAACCTGTTGGACTTTAACCTGGTGTTGTGAGACTTTTTACTGTGCTTACCCCAGTCCAATGCCGGCATCTCCACATCATAGTTACCCAAAAACACATTATAGAACTCAGCATAGAGAGTTAGTCTGCTGAACTTTCAAAGTTCCCAATTCTGTCCTCATTCAAATGAATGGGCAGAAAATGTGTTCCTGGGTGAACCCCAAATCAGGGAGATTAAATCCCGTCCATAACCCCGGAATCAAACACAGCCATGGATACCTACACATTTCTGTTCTTCTGGCTTCTTGCCTTTTCCTCGGATGAAATGATGAAGTAGGATTTCTGCCTTGGGAAATCGGTCATGAGTTCCAGGTCAGATATAAGGTCCATTGGGTAGTCATGGCCTCCAAGCTCAGCCCATTCACCTTTACTCTTCCTTGCCACCGACCAACCTCGCCAGCCTTCTGTCACACCCCTAGAATAACACTTAGCATTATTACTCGAGTGTGTGCACGTAGGCGATTAGTGTGTGCGTGTAATTGTTTGGGACAGCATCTACATGTGAACCTATATCTGTCTCCGCGTGTTGTATTGTGCATGTTTCTCTATGTGTTGTTACGTGTGTGTTTTTAAAATGTATTCTTTCATGAGATTTGGGCATCACTGGCAAGGGCAGCATTCGCTGCCCTTCCCTAATTGCCCTTGTGGGGCCATTTCAGAGAGCAGTTAAGAGTTTGTTTTCACATGTAGACCAGACCAGGTAAGGACGGCAGATTTCCTTTCATACAGGGCATTAGCATACCAGATGGGTTTTTTTATGATGATAGTTTCATAGTCATCATTACTGAGACTAGCTTTATATTCCAGATTTTATTTATTGAATTTAAATTCCACTAGCTGAGATGGTAGGATTTGAACCCATGATCCACAGTACATTAGCCTGGGCTCTGGATTACTAATCCAGTGACATTACCAGCTACGCCACTGTCTCTCCACTACGATAAAGAGTGAGAAATTCTGGCAGTGGTCTGCAGATCTGGGTATTTACATCAGCACCTGCTGTAATTGTGGATGTGGCTCATTTATTCACAAAGTATGTTTGCCTGGAAGTAGCTGCATGCCCGTTGTGGACATGGGATATTTTTGGTACCGTCACAGAATATAAAATCCTATATCAGCAAAATTTCACCAACAGTACCTGCCCTGAAAGCATGCTAACTCTTCCTTCTTCTGATGTTACCTGTGTCGCAGAATGTCTTGTCCCAGTTCCTCTCCTGTGGTCCAGGAATTCACCGGACATAGAAAGTTCACACCTGCAAACAAGACAAAGAGATTTATTTACATTGCTGTCATTTCTGTTATAATTTACATATTTTGTTTAGATCAGAAATCATGAGGGGTTTGGATATGGTAAAAGTGTTCTCACTGGTCAGTGTGCCAGTAACTAAACTTTACTCAGTTTCAAATCATTACCAAAAGAATTGAGAGAGATTATTAGAAAATCTTTTGAAAGAGGATTGTTAAGATTTGACAGTGCCAATTAGCTGTCCGTGGAGTGTCTGAAATGCCTGACGATAGAGAGAAATATTTATTCAATGCTTTGAAATAGAGTTCAGTGAACAAAGGAAGTTTCGAGTAACTAATTCTCTGCCTGAGTGAGCAGAAGAATTGGATTAGACTATTATTATAATTATTTAAAGATACATAGAGTAAGAGGGAGAACTGGATTAGGCGGAATTGGAAATTAAAGTTTTTGAAGTTTATTTATTATTGTCACAAGTAGGCTTACATTAACACTGCAATGAAGTTACTGTGAAACTCCCCTAGTCACTGCACTCTAGCACCTATTTGGGTACACTGAGGGAGAATTTAGCATGGCCAATGCACCTAACCAGTACATCATTCAGACTGTGGGAGGAAACCGGAGCACTCGGAGGAAACCCATGCAGACATGGGGAGAACGTGCAGACTCCACACAGACAGTGACCCAAGCCGGGAATTGAATCCAGGTCCCTGGCGTTGTGAGGCAGCAGTGCTAACCACTGTGCCACCATGGTACGGGGAGTGTGCAAGAGAATGTTAGTAAGCTGGGACTAGCACAGACATGATGGGCAGAATGGCCTATTCATCTGCCAGAAATTTCTAGAGCTCTGTTGCAACATTGAACAGTTGCTAATGCCCGATCTTCCTCTACAGCTCACATGTTAGTCAAGAATTCTGACTTTGTAACTGGAGAGGTTATCTGAGGGAGAAGGAAGTGGGAGGGAACAAGTTACTTCCTCAGGTGGTGGTCTAAGCTCAGAGAGATGGATTTGCAAATTTCTTTTCCCCAAACAAGTTCAACCCCAGTTCAACTCTGTTATATAATTTGTGTGCAAGCAGTGCTGGACATGATGGAGTGAGCCTGAGTGGTTGGGAGAATCTGTGCTCACCATCAAAGCAGGAGACCTCTAGAGCAATGCTGCCCTTCCTCTTGTTGCCTGTCCACTCCAGCAGACATGGTGGGTAGCTTCTGGCTCCCTCAGGGCCGAACCTGGCCTTCCGCATTGCCTGCATGAGCTTGTACTGACACACAGACTTAAAGCCATTGTATGCATGATCTGATACAAACCTGTTAAGACAAAAGCAGAGAGAGAGAGAGAGGAGGAAAATGTCAGATAGGTGTGGTTCATTAACTCTCCCTATTTAATCTTCCTGCTTCCCCATACCTAGACCGACTGCATCCGAGGGTGATCCCAGAGTTTGCCTGGTTACAGCATAATAAGATGAGATGTCAGGCTGTACACAATCTCCAGCTCCTGCAGATGTTGTTCTGGTTAGAGTTAGGTACTCTCTCCCAGTACCGGGGGTGGGGGTATCAGCATGGGAGAGGATTGCTGAGGGGGGGGCAGGTGGGTCAGTGGAAGAAAGGGTGAGGGGAGGTGAAGGTGGGAGTGAGGAGGTTGGGTCATTGTGGGTGGGGGAGGGAGATGCTGATGGAAGGGATGGATTAGTGGAAGTGACGTGTGGGTGTGGTGGATGATTGGTAGGTGATTTCCCTCCTTACCCGACCACTGCTTGAACCAAGTGCTAGTTCCTTACCTGTCTAAAGATAAATACATTTCCTGAATCACATTCTAAGGGTGATTTTTCACCTTTATAATAAATATGCAGAAAAATCACATGGTAAACTGCAGGGAGCTGTGATGTAGTAGCAATGGTCTCTGCTCCAACCCTGCCTCTTGTCCCTTTGTGACCTGGATATTGGCCAGATGAAGGCTCGTTTGAGGCCACGGGAGCTAGGGAGTCCATTCTCTTAGAATCATTCTTGACGCTGAACCCAAGTAAAATATCTGGCATATGATTAAACATTTTAGCAATGCATTTAAAAAGCAAAAGAGAAGACTAAACAAGATCAAAAATATCTCAGGATCATGGTACAGATTTGGACATGGTTTCCAGCAATAGCCTCTGGCCCCATGTTTGCAGCTCAGACCCCACCATCAGCACTCCCCCTCTCTCCCTCCCGCCTTCCCTATCTGTTTCACGTAATACTCACTTCAGCAGGTACTTGTCCATCTTGGAAGACGGGGCAAAACAACTGAGGCAAGTAGCCAATAAGAGCCAGCCTCTTTCTGCATTCTTCTCATTGGGGTTTCTCCACACCTGATTGGCCAGTTGAGCAAGGATTTCGTCCCGCAGATTAGGGCTAGCCAGCCCGATCTGGACGATGTAATCGCCAAAGAGGATTTCCGGAGCTCCATTGAGTTGAGGGTCGCCCATGAATCGCATTATCTGTAAGAGGAACATTGCAGTGGAGGAGAAATGAAAATGCAAAGGGCAAATATCGGGAGGCATCTCATCACTGGCGTTTCCTCGGTTCCCGTCAGCTCCCCCTCTCCTCTCTCTGGGCTATTGTTCAATGAATGCCATCACCTTCTGACCCCGAAATCATGGGTGAGCCCAGAAAGTGGGTTCAGAGATTGGCTAAAATGTGGAAGTGTGATCCTCACCTGTCTCACACACACACACACACACACACATATACCCTTTTATTTGTTCATGGGATGTGGGCATCGCTGGCTGGGCATTTATTACCCAGCCCTGAGGGCATTTAAGAATCAACCACATTGCTGTGGATCTGGAGTCACATGTAGGCCAGACCAGGTAAGGACGGCAGATTTCCTTCCCCAAAGGACATTAGTGAACCAGATGGGTTTTTACGACAATCAACAATGCTTCATGGTCATCAGTAGACTTTCAATTCCAGATTTTTCTTGAATTTAAATTTTCGAACCAGGATCCCCAAAGCAGTACCCTGGGTCTTTGGATTACTAGTCCAGCGACAAAAACACTAAGCCACTTCCACCCCCTCATACATGTACATGCATACATATATACAAATCTACTCAAAAGCATATGCACGCAACTATGTGCGTACACATAAATACTTGTGGGAAATAAAAGCTCATGTTAAACGTTGGCATGGACTGAAGAATAGCTAGCCAACAGGAAACAGAGAGCTGGCATAAATGGATCTTTTCTTGGTTGGCAAGATATGTCAAGTTCAGCATTCGTGCTGGGGCCTGAACCTTTTACAATTGATATAAATGACTTGGATGAAGGGACTGAATGTATGGTTGCTAAAATTGCTGATAACACAAAGATAGATAGGAAAATAAATTGTGAAGAGGATGTAAGGAGGCTACAAAGGGACATAGGTAGGTAAAGTGAGTAGGTAAAAATCTGGCAAATGGATTTTAATGTAAGCAAGTGTGAAACTGTCCATTTTGGCAGGAAGAATAAAAAAGAAGCTTATTATCTAAATGGTGAGAGAATGCAGAGCTGTGAGGTGCAGGTGGATCTGGTGCATGAATACGAGTATACAGGTACAACAAGTAATTAGGAAAGCTAATAGGATGTTATCATTTATTTTGAGGGGAATTGATTACAGATTAGGGAGGTTATGCTTCAGTTATACAGGGCACTGGTGAGACCACATCTGGAGTACCATGTACAGTATTGTTCCTTATTTAAGGAAAGATGTAAATGTGTTAGAAGCAATTCAGAGAAGGTTTACCAGACTAATATCTGGAATGGGCAGATTGCCTTCTGAGGAAAGGTTGGACAGACGAAGCTTGGATACACTGGCGTTTAGAGGAATAGTAAAAGGCAACTTGATCAAAACATTTAAGATCCAAAAAGCTCTTGACAAGGAGGATGTGGAGAGAATGTTTGCTCTTGTGGGAGAATCGGGAACTAGGGGTCACTAGTGGCCGATTCGTGCTCCTAATTTGTCTGCTTGTATGTTCTCAAAAGGTGCAGATGTGCACACAATTACCAACAGGAAACACTGGCTCCTGTCCTCACACACATGTATACAAACACATGTATGTGCACACATACACACACAAAAAGACACATGCACACACACAGTTGCACACACTCACATACAATCACACAGCTTCCAGCAGGTTGAACGTTAGCAATTAAAGGGAGCATTGACCTTTCTCATTGTTCATCCAGGAAAACCAAGCCAATTAAAACACAACAATCACCACTCCAGCCGAGATCACATTATCAGAGCAGGGATTAAATCTGGGACTTTTACAGCTCAATACTACACCTGGCCTCTGAGTGGAGCTCTGCTAATGTGCTTTACCTCATCCGTTCCTTGTGAGATTTTGAAAGGTGGAATATTTACTTCTGGAGACCACATTTCAGCATCAAGTATCCCCACATTGTGTGGGTCATAGACTATTCTACCCAAATAGTATATCCTAACCCTCTCCAAACCTTGTGAGTGTCCTTCTGAACCATTCTGAAATTTGCATTCCCCACTCCCGCTTTCGTCCTCACCTCCCTGAGCAGGTTTTATATCAATTAATACTGAAATGGGGAAAATTCTGAGCTTTGGTTTCATGTAGAAACGAGGTGGAATCCTCTCAAACTGATCCTGCTTAAAAGCTGAGCGTCTTTAAACCCTCTTCATGACCACATGAATCCTTGAATGATGCCTCGAGTGAATTCAGACTAAATTCTAATCAAGGGTTTTGCGTGTCAGCCCGTACAAATAACAGTAAGGAATGGGGCAGGAGAGAAATCCTCAGTAAATGCCTGCATTTCCCCACATTGCTGAATTGCCACTGCAGCCAAATGTGTGAAAACACAAGTGGGGCAGCTCATAATGATGTAAGGAGAATTACTGGGAGGCTCATCCCCAGGCAGTTGCTTCAGGGCAGGGCCTGGGAGTGGGCTCCTCAATCACACTCTGGGCTGCAGCCAGTGTATCACGGGTACAGCACACCGTTTGCTTATGGGCAGTCTGATTAATCTTACCAGCTTAAAGACCATAACAGCTTCCTCCTTCAAATCCTCTTCCGATTGGGTCAGTGCTCCATCCAGTGGGGTGGTCAACATACCGAATAAGTGTTTCTGCACAAACAAAGGCTTCAATGATAGCAATGTAAGGAACAGCCCTCTGTCCCCTCCTCCAAATCATTTATGCGCCATATAACCAGCACAGGATTCCGCGCACGTTTACCTTGAAGTTAGTCCGTACAAACTTGGAGAAAGGATAGTTGTTGATGTCAAGAGCCATGATCAGCTGCTCCTCAGATTGCACTTTTGGAGTTTCAATCTGGATAATGCAATCGCTCTGGTTCTCTTTAAGAGCTGCAAGAAAACAAATAAAATTAGACATCAATAGGTTTCTCACAATTTCTAACGTACTTGCCTTGGTCAGAAAGCGGGGATTTCATGGATTCTAGGTAATAAATAACAAATACCACAATTCACGAAGAGCAAAGCATGAAGTTAGCAGCGTAAACCAGCTGGCAGCTTCCACCACTGGAATTGCCTGTATGTTTATTACGATATGACTTACAATCTCACTGAAAGGTTAAAAGGTTTCTCATCTTTTAGAGTAAAGAGGTACAACATTGCAGCCTCTGTGACATTTAAGGTGGGATTTTCATGGAACTGCATGATTTTCCAGATAGTGCTCCTGGATTATTTCGTTTGTAATCTTTATACTGTTGTCAGTCGAATAGCTGAATTACTTACTGGTGTAATATTTCCATTACAAGGGCAGAGATATAGGGCCCGATTTCACCATTGCGTCGCGCCTGTTTTTGGGCGCGAAAACTTGGTAAAGTCGGGTATGAGGCTATTAATGCGATCCGCGTCCGCGCAGATGCCCACTTTACCGAGACCCGGGAATGGCCACAATCCGAATTGCGCCTGAAACGGGCGCAATGGTGATTTAAATGGATTTGTGTGCATTTAAGTTGAATTAAAGGGCTGCCCGCCCAACTCTACCAGCATTTCCCCCTTTACCACCACGTTCATGCATCCAGATTCACTGTGACATGCTCAGCCAAGGTCTGTTTCGGGCGCTCCAGCTTCTGAAGAGCTCCCAATGGCTCTCTGACTCAGATAGGTGGTGGAGTGGGGGAGGGAGGGAGGCGGGCCAGATCATTCTCTGGTGAGGGAGGGGAGGGAGGAGGAGGCGGGTCAGATCATTCCCTGGTTGGGGGGGAGGGAGGAGGGAGGCCCGATCGTTTTCTGGGGGGGGGGGAGGCCCGATCATTCTCTGGGGAGGGGGGAGGGGGGGGCGCGGCCTGACCATTCTCTGAGGTAGGGAGGAGGTGGGGGGAGGCCCGATCATTCTCTTGGTGGAGGGGGGAGGCCCGATCATTCTCTGTGGGAGGGAGGGACGATCATTGTCTGGGGGTTGGGAGGAGAGGCCTGATCATTCTCTGACGGGGGTGGGGGGGGGGGAAGAGGCCTGATCATTCTCTGGTGGGGGGGAGGCCCGCTCATTCTCTGGGGGGCGGAGGGGGCAAGGCCCGATCATTCTCTGGGGGGGGGGGAGGGAAGGAGGCCTGATCATTCTCGGGAAGGTGGCGGTGGTGGGGGGGGGGGGGGGGGGGAGGCCCGATCATTCTCTGGTGGGAGGGAGACCTAAGGCCTGATTATTCTCTGGTGGGAGGGAGGCCCGATCATTCTCTGGCGGGGGAGGTCCACTGCCACTCTGTGGGCGATCGGTTGGGGGGGAAGGAGGGCAGAGCGTCGTGATCGGTCTGGGTAGCGGGCGGGGGGCGTGGATGAGGGGGACAGTTATGTTGTGGGGGCCATCACTCCCGCTTTTCGCTCCCAGGCTGCTTTATCCGCTTTTTGCGGCCCAGGGGCGATGTGACATGGGCACGTTTTTCAATTTTTCTTTCACCGCGCATGCGCAGTTCAAAGCTCTGAGCGGAGCTGCAGCATTTCGGGTGCAATAAGCCCCGCCCACAGAGCGATTCAGACTGGCGATTTTTAAAATTCAGGCTGAGTGTGTATGGGGGCGCCTGAGAGATTTCCAAGTCGGATCTGAATTGCGCCCAGATTCAGCACTTAGAGTCAAAATGGTAAAATCGGGCCCATAAAGAGTGAAAAAACACAGAAAGACAGACGAGGAAAAGAAAGAGAGAGAGGGGGAGTAGCTGAGATGGAACATCACAGGTTAACCAGTGGAATAGCTTACCTGCTGCAGCCTGGAGTAAAGACGCCAACTCGGCAGAAATGTCCAGGTGAGCCACATTCACCACTTCCCTCATCGTTTGTTCCTGATTGAAAGGATCATTGTTTTATTTCAGCAGAATAACTTTCCAGATACAGCTGGAGTCTTAATTTTGAGACAGCAATTATTCAACAGGTTTACAAAAAAATGGTACAACAGTATACAAGTAACTTGAATCACGGCATGTGGTGAGTGTAGTGTGTTTTGGAGGGACAGATATCTGTGAACCCATTGTCCCAAAGGGTCTCCCTCACTTGGGGCTTCTCTCAAATGCAATGACTGTGATGTTTTTCCATTTAGCAATTCCTATATTCTTATGTTTCTATTTGAATTTATTTGACTGTTTTAGAGATAAAGGGAATACACTGAGATGCAGAGTATTTAGATTGTCAGAACATTATTAGACATTTCAGAGGATAAACTGTTTTTTAGCATATCTTTACACACACACGGTGCGGGTTTGAGAGTGCCTCAAAGCCGGAGAATCCTGCCCGAGGTCAATGGACCTTTTCATGGTCCGTTCCCACCCCGTCCCCCCCCCCGCCCCCGCCCCCGCCCCACCCCCCCCCCACAATTCCTGTGGCGGGCAGGATGGGAGAATTCCAGTCATTGTTTTTCCCTTTTTGGGGAATAGAGGGGGAAAGATTCCCGAGCTGATTATCAGCTTGTAAATCCGCATTATAAACACTCCTTCCGTGGCCAACAAGTCCTGGAATTGGACTTGAACCTGGAGCTTCTGGTCCAGAGATAGGGGGCGCTGCCACTGTGTCACAAAACCTTCATAAATGCAGTTAAATTCAAGCATATTGAACAGGAAGAAGTGTAGCAGCCTGGATAGAATTCTGAATGAAAGTGAGGAAGGTTCAGGGTTAGGATAAGAGTTATTGGATTCGAGCGAGGATTAGTGGGTTAGGTTGAGGGTTAAAGTTAGGGTTAATGAGTTAGAGTTAATAGATTAGGGTTCGTGGGTTAAGGTTGGGATGAGGTTTTAGTGCGTTAGGTTTTGATTTGATTTATTACAATTATGTATTAGCTTACAATGAAAAGTATTGTTTTTTGCACTATACAGACAAAGCATACTGTACATAGAGAAGGAAAGGAGAGAGTGCAGAATGTAGTGTTACAGTCATAGTTAGGGTGTAGAGGTTTAGGGTTAGAGTGGGGGTTAATGGATTAGGGTTAGGGTTACAAAATCACAGTAAGGTTAAAACAGAATGAGGCCATTCAGTCTGTTGTATTGATGCCAACTTACTGCAAGAACAACTCAGCTAGTTTCACCTCCTGCCCTTTAACCGCACATTTTCTCTCCTCAGGTGCTTATCCAATCCCTTATAAAGCTGCCTCCATGATGCTTTCAGGCAGGGCTTGGCAGATCCTAACCACTCGCTGTGCAAAAACATCTCAAACCATTGTCAGCTCTCTTGCCAGTCACCTTAAAGCGACATCCTCCAGTTCTTGAGCCTTTCACCAATGGGAACAGTTTCTCTCGATCTACTCTGCCTGAACCCCTCATGATTTGAAACATGTTGTTCAAATATCCTCTTTTCTGAGGATGGGTTAGGGTTTGGGTTAGGATTAAGGTTAGTTCAAGAGTTACGGTTGGTTGGTTACCGGGTTAGACAGACGGATGCAGAAGAAACTTAATTTGGAGAAGTGCAAGGGCAAAATATTTTGGGAGAAAAATGAGTAATAGGAGTATAAACTCAGTGAAATGATCCTGAAGAGTGTATGCACAGGGTGTTCAGTGAAAGTCTATTGTTGACTGATAAAATCATTAAAATGGTTATTAGCACTTTAGGGCGAGGGTAATGTTAAATAACCTATGAATATCATAGGGATAGTAATATTCTCTAGTGTATAATACCATATCCCAGTATTAGGGTCCTTACCCCAGTGCAATCCCAGTTTGTGATACCATATTCCAGTATGTGGGACTGTACTACAGTATGTGGGTTCATATCCAAGTATGCGATTTCATACCTCAAGGTATGGTAGCATATCTCAGCATACAATACTAAATCCCTGTATATGGGATCATAATGTGGAGATGCTGGCATTGGACTGGGGTAAGCACAATAAGAAGTCTCACAACACCAGGTTAAAGTCCAACAGGTTTATTTGGTAGCACAAGCTTTTGGAGCGCAGCTCCTTCCCATCAGGTGACTCACCTGATGAAGGAGCAGCGTTCCAAAAGCTTGTGCTACCAAATAAACCTGTTGGACTTTAACCTGGTTTGTGAGATTTCTTACTATGGGATCATATCCCAGCATGTGATTCTGTTTCCCTGTATGGGATACCAAACCCCAGTGTGTGGTAGTGAACCCAAGTATGAGGAGTAATGGGAGATAAACCAAAAATGATACGAAAAGAAGTCTGTTACCATCTCAATTCTCTCACGTTTCTGCTCTCGTAGCTACAAAAGAGAAAAACATGATTTTAGGAAAATGAAATACTATCTCATGTCTCAGAAAAATCCAACAATGTTTCACATACGTTCAATCTCCAATTCCCCGCTGCCACCACAGCAGGGGGTCTTTCAAATTCTGGAGAAAAACATTGCATTTATCCTGTGTCGGTGGGGGATTTCCAGTAGAAATCTAACCCCACAATGAATTGCTTTGAAATTTAACTACTGTTATTCAGCCATAGCAACAAGGTGAATAATCAGTAAGCTCATTGTTAGAGATGGTGATTGAGTAAGAAAGGTTAGTCAGGACTCCACCTCTTTTTCAAATAGTGACGGTAATTGTTAATACGCACCTCAACCAGAGACCAAAATGGACACAGACCATGTGGCCCAGTACACACATATCCTGTGGGTCAGGTGGACACGGACCCTGTGGGCCAGGTGGACACGGACCCTGTGGGCCAGGTGGACACAGACCCTGTGGGCCAGGTGGACACGGACCCTGTGGGCCAGGTGGACACTGAGCCTGTGGGCCAGGTGGACACGGACCCTGTGGGCCAGGTGGACACGGACCCTGTGGGCCAGGTGGACATGGAGCCTGTGGGCCAGGTGAACACGGAGCCTGTGGGCCAGGTGGACACGGACCCTGTGGGCCAGGTGGACACGGAGCCTGTGGGCCAGGTGGACACGGAGCCTGTGGGCCAGGTGGACACGGAGCCTGTGGGCCAGGTGGACACGGACCCTGTGGGCCAGGTGGACACGGAGCCTGTGGGCCAGGTGGACACGGAGCTTGTGGGCCAGGTGGACACGGAGCCTGTGGGCCAGGTGGACACGGACCCTGTGGGCCAGGTGGACACGGAGCCTGTGGGCCAGGTGGACACGGAGCCTGTGGACCAGGTGGACACTGAGCCTGTGGGCCAGGTGGACATGGAGTCTGTGGGCCAGGTGGACACGGAGCCTGTGGGCCAGGTGTACACGGAGCCTGTGGGCCAGGTGGACACGGACCCTGTGGGCCAGGTGGACACGGAGCCTGTGGGCCAGGTGGACATGGAGCTTGTGGGCCAGGTGGACACGGAGCCTGTGGACCAGGTGGACACGGAGCCTGTGGGCCAGGTGGACATGGAGCTTGTGGGCCAGGTGGACACGGAGCCTGTGGGCCAGGTGGACGTGGAGCTTGTGGGCCAGGTGGACACGGAACCTGTGGGCCAGGTGGACATGGAGCTTGTGGGCCAGGTGGACACGGAACCTGTGGGCCAGGTGGACACGGAGCCTGTGGGCCAGGTGGACACGGAGCCTGTGGACCAGGTGGACATGGAGCTTGTGGGCCAGGTGGACACGGAACCTGTGGGCCAGGTGGACACGGAGCCTGTGGGCCAGGTGGACACGGAGCCTGTGGACCAGGTGGACATGGAGCTTGTGGGCCAGGTGGACACGGAGCCTGTGGGCCAGGTGGACACGGAGCCTGTGGGCCAGGTGGACACGGAGCCTGTGGACCAGGTGGACACGGAGCCTGTGGGCCAGGTGGACATGGAGCCTGTGGGCCAGGTGGACACGGAGCCTGTGGGCCAGGTGGACACGGAGCCTGTGGGCCAGGTGGACACGGAGCCTGTGGACCAGGTGGACGTGGAGCCTGTGGGCCAGGTGGACACGGAGCCTGTGGGCCAGGTGGACACGGAGCCTGTGGACCAGGTGGACATGGAGCCTGTGGACCAGGTGGACATGGAGCCTGTGGGCCAAGTGGACACGGATCAGTTGGACATTCTGACATGGTGGACACGGAGTCCGTGGTAACACTGAGTAAAATGGTGCCCTCAATGTTCTTACTTACTCTGAGGAATCTTTTGCGATTTGTAAACATGTGGACGATGGATCGTACTTTGATCAAACTTTCCTTAAACTTTTGGAATTTCTTCCTGTCAGGAAAAACAAAGAGCGATATGCAAGAGGAAGGTCTCACTTCTTTCATTTCCACTGGTCTCTTTAAATAACTCCAGGAGAACAAGGTTTTATGTTGGGTCCCACAGATTATGAGAACATGCATTCTCCCCTCTCTAGACAGTGAACATCAACTGGTGTCCCCGTGCACAGGGTGTCTTGATGCTAGAATTCCCACCTCCATAGTTCACCTGTGGTCTGCCTTAGACCCGGAGAACAAGATGCTGAGGGTGGCAGGGAGCAAGTCTGTGAGATGTCTGCAAATGGGCTCCACCCAGGGAGGGGGTCATGACCTAGCCAGAATCCTGAAAAAGAGGGACGGTGTCAAAGAGTGAGCCTAGGCCCCATCGTACCCCTGCTGGACAAGCACTGGATCTCTGGCTGTGAAGGGATAGGTGGGTTTATGGACATGCATCTGTACTGGCAGTGCCATTTGCGAGTCCCATACAAACTAGGCCCTGCCACTTATCCTGCAAACTCCAATGGGGTCAGGCTGCAGAACAGGATCCCAGTGTAATCACTGGACTGCAGTCACAGACTCTTGGACCCTTATCTTCATACCAAAGAATCTCAAGTCTTAACTCCATTTGTTTAACCAATTTTCATCCTCCTTGAAGGTACAAGTCCTTGGTTAGGCACCCCCATGGATGCCGCGTTTGAGTACCATGAGTAAGAATGCAGAGATCGATGGGCGTTGGGGACTTTCCTCTTTGTCAATTCAATGGCTATTTTTTATATGACACAGGAAGTGTCCAGAAGCCAATCCTCCATAGAGGGAATCAAAGCCACGACTGTTTGAAACCTGGCCTGAGATGTATGGACTGGGAATTAAATGTGCAACTGAGTTGTATAGTTAAACTGCTCATTGGATAAGCTTGCTGAACCCTGGGGAAACATAAGGTGCAGAATCAAAATAAGAATGCACAGAATAAAGACGCTATTTCCAAGTACAGCCTTTTGAAGTTTGTTCTTGAATGTGTAACTGCAATATCACGTGGATCAAGCCAGGTAGGGGAGGTTGCCAGGTGATGGTAAATATCTTCCCAGACTCCACTTCACCAAAACCCCTCCAAAGCCCCTTCCCCAACTCTCTGTATTCCCTTCCTGTGTTCAAGAATAATTCAGCTTCCAAGAGGACTTCTTTAAATCAGGTCTCTGTTTTTGCTGCAATATCAGAGTCCCATGTGGTGACAAGTGCCTGCAACTCACCAATATTATTTACCATTTATGTACATAAATACCAAACCCATCTGAGACAGGCTCACATTTTCCCCTTCTCTGACTCCTGCTATTCCTGAACTACTATTTACTTTTCTGCCATTTCTCTCTAATCTTCTGTGTACATTTTCTCCCCTCTATCATGTTTCATCCGAGTGCCAACCTCCGATCAAATTAGTTGAAATGCTCCCAAAGTCCAGATAACCTTTGGGCAAAGACATTGTTGTCAGCTCTGTTGAGATGCAATCTGTCCGCCTTGACCAGGTTCCTCCTGCCCCAGAATGGGTCCAAGTGCCCCAAGAGGCTGGAGTTCTCCCCTCCTTTACCATTTCCCCAGCCATGCGTCAATCTGTTTTATCCTACTCTTCTTGTACTCACGAGTGCAGAGTACTGGGAGCAATCCAGATTTATTGCCTTTGAGCTCCTACTCTTTAATTTCCTCCCGAGCTCCTGAAACTCTGACTGAAAGGCATCCACACTTTTCTTTCCTATCTCACTGGTTCCCACCTGGACCACGAATGCCTCTTCCCCCCTCAAAGCATTCTTTACCTTTTAGGGATGTCTTCTAGTCTGGCATTGGAAGGCAACGTACTACATGGGACTCTTATCAGCAGTTGAAGAAGATTTAATTTAAAAAAATGAACATTGCGGTTTGCTTCTCCTGGACGATTTTCTCTTTCAAGTTGACCTTCCAACTTTTCCCTTTAACAGACACCAGATTAATCTCTATATTTTTTTAGGCTCTGGATTTTTCTCTTACCTGATGAGGTAACCTCTGGCGGAAGCCTGCAGCAGAATGACGGTTCTCCGGAGCATCCTGTAACGCTTCCTTGCGAAGAATCCACGTGCGTAGCGTTGCAGGGTGAGGGAGGCAATGAGCAGGAGACCATCCCGTTTGATCTCCACAGTGTGATACAAGTTCTCTTTGAGAAAAAGCTGGAAAAAAAAGATGCTAGCTTGTTGCTTTCCAAATAATGTTTTATTGAATTTTACCACATTCTCCAGTACAAAGATTAATTTAATATTCAATGTCCAGTATTTGGTATTTGATAAGATTTGTTGTATGTGCCTGCATGCCATTGTAATGTAAAGGTGTTTGGCAGAGCAAGGGTTAACATGGGACTGGAGACTAGCACTGCCCATGGTATGACCTGTAGAGTCACATGATAATAGAGAACAATCTAAAAGGAACCAACTTGCATGGCAGCAGTACCATGCATGGCAGTAACGTGGATCTATACATAGTTTAGACAGTAAGAAGTCTCACAACACCAGGTTAAAGTCCAACAGGTTTATTTAGAATCACGAGCTTTCGGAACGCTGCTCCTTCATCAGCTGAGTGACCTGATGTGAGTGACTCACCTGATGAAGGAGCAGTGCTCCGAAAGCTCGCGATTCCAAACAAATCTGTTGGACTTTAACCTGGTCTTGTGAGACTTCTTACTGTGTCCACCCCAGTCCAACACCAGCATCTCCACATCATGTATACATAGTTAAAGAATACCAAAAAAGTGTTCATGTATAAATATACAAGTCTAAAGACCTCATCAATGAGAAACAAATCCATAACGCAACATGGTGATCAGTGATGGTAAGAAAGGTGGCATTTAAACAATTAATCCAAAACAGAATTTCAAGATATGAGAAACTAAAAGCAGCCAAAGCCTGACTAGAGCGATGTGCACCTCAGTCGTAAAATTGAAGGAACAGCTGGAGAAGCTTCACTAAAAACTTGGAAGTTGAGGAATCCACTAGTGTGAGTTGTGGTCCATTGTAAGACCTCGAGTAATGCAGAGTGAATTAACCTGGGCAGATCACAAGGCAAGTGAGCAGAATTACAGAAAAGAAGCTGTATTGTACTGTAGAATAGGCAGCAGTCCCAAGGGCTCAGCAATTTGCAAAAAAAGAAAGTTTAAAAGCTTAAATGAAGGAGATATGGCAGAGTGGAGAAAAATGCCTGCAGAGATTTTAATAAGTGGAAAAGACAACCAAATTGCTGCTATTTTCAAATTTTAAAAAGAACAGCCATGATCACAGGGAAGAGTGCAAAAAATCACAGAGAGAGAACCAAAGACCACAGACAGCCTGAGTGAAAAAAAATGGTTGCTGCCAGAAAGGGGTAACAATATGTAAAGCTGCAACTAATACAAAAATAAAACATCCATAGACAGAAAATTAGAAGAGACTGATCCATTTTGGATAAGGAAATGGCTAAGACAGACCCAACAACGGGAGTCTTGGAGAAGAGAATTTTTAATATACAGGAGAATTACAGGATTAACTAAGGAATCAAGAAGAAATACAAGTTGCGAAGTTTTTATTTGTATTTGGTTCACTTGTGGGTGAAGTAATCCACAGCTAATGTATAGATCAGTACATGACACCATTTGGTGAGATACTTTTACAGGTATTTCAAACTCTGTGGAGACTGCAGACCCTAGAGGAAGGTCTAGTACACCCCCAATAAAGCACTGTGGGCAACAAGGGACCCCAGAGACCTCAGATGATGAAAGAGCAGCACTCCGAAAGCTCGTGATTCCGAATAAACCTGTTGCATTTTAACCCGGTGTGTGAGACTTCTTACTGTGCCCACCCCAGTCCAACGCCGGCATCTCCACATCCTAACAAGAAAAGCAACAGCTGAAGGAACCGCTGATTGTCCTTTATGATCAAATGCAAAATGAATGGGTAAGCATTCAGCAACATGAAGAAATGAAGAGTGTCTTAAATGGCAGAAAAGAAACACACCAGAAGACACTCAAAAGCTTCACTGAATTACAGGAAAACTCAAGATGGAGCAAGTGATCTTCCTAAAAAAAAGGAAAGCCTGTTGAAGGATCTTCACATGTCACAAGAATCCCCCAGGACAAAGTTCGTTCCTCTGGAAAATTATGAAGAGAAGCAAAATGAATTTAACATCACTCTGAACAAACTGAAGAACAAATTGGCAGAGAAGACTCAGCTATGTTCTATATTCCAGAAGGAAACTGAAAGCTACAAGAAAAAGACTGAAGAACTGAATGATAATGAGGAGGCATTGCAAGGAAAAGCTGTCAAACTTTCCGCGTGGATAATGAAGCCATGAGTAGCACAGAACTGAAACAAGTTAAATCTTTACTGGAGACAGACTTGGCCAACAGTGAAACCAAAAGGAAGGCCAACAACAAAGTTCTCGCTGCAGACAGAGAAAGAAAAAAATAAGATCAAACACTGAAGGAAGAGGAACTAGAAGAAGAAAAAACACTGTGTGTCTCAGACATACTGACAACCATTGAACTGTTGAAAAATGAAATGGCTGAGATTACGAAACAAGTGGAAATGAAGGTTCCATTTGCAAAATGTATCCATCCAGCAAAACCATGGCAGGCATCACATAAACACAAAATTCGAGTTCACTCTAGGAATGAGCAGAGTGCATATGCCCTTCAGAAGGATCGGGACAATTCACAGTATCTTAAAAAAAAGATGAGGTGCTGGTAAAGGAGGAATGCAAAAAGCAAATCAAACAGACATAGCTAAGTACCAGAAATACAGAATACAACGACCATTCTTCCAAACGTGACAGACTATGATGTGGAAAAACTGTCGAGCCTCAAGACGATCTGAATTGATAAAGTCAAAGACTTGAGATGGGGGTGAAGGGAGAGCTAATAAAGATTGTGCTGTAAATAGTTATATTCTGATGGAAAGAAGGAAAATTTTATTTTGAGAAGATAGGAGGTGCTGTATGTGCCGGCATGGTATATGTGCTCGGTAGAGCATGGGTTAATGTGGGACTGGAGAATAGCACCACCGACAGTATGCTGTATGGAGTCACATGGTAATAGATTCAGAAAACAATCTAGAAGGAACCAGCCTGCCTGGCAGCAGCACCATGCACGGCAATAACTGTGATCTGCACATAGTTAGAGACTACCAATAAAATGTTCATGTTTAAACATACATGTCTCAAGATCCATCAATGAGACAGTAAATGTACTCATACACAATAAGATTTATATAGAACTATGTCAGTTTTACGCAGTGAGTGGTTAGGATTTGGGAATGCACTGGCTGAGAGTATGCTGAAGGTAGATTCAACTGAGACTTCCAAAAGAGAATTGGATCGTTATCTAAATAGAAAATGTTTACAGGACTATGGGAAAAGGGCAGGCGAGTGGGGCCAGGTGAGATGCTCTTGCAGAGAACAGGCATGGACACAATGTGCCGAATGGCCATCTTCTGTGCTACAACCACCCTATGATTCTAAATGAGCCATTTAGGTAAAGCTATAGGACGTTATCACTCCCATAAAATCATCTCAGCAAACACTCCTCCACCACCACCACCACCCCCCCGCCCCCCGCCCCCCTCCCCCCCGCCTCCCTCCCAGTTGTTCCGGGACAAATCTGCACCTCACCAAGAATCAGCACCTGTGGAACTATTAACCAGTAAGTCTAAATTCACCTGAAACTGGCTCCGAGAAAGCGTTATTCCCCATGGAATCTTATTCCAGCAAAGTATTCCAGCATGTAGAACTGCACCCATACAAGACCCAGAACGCATGGAGTAACATTTCGCCAGGAGTAGGTTAACATTCAAGTATACCTCAAGACTCCTCAGAAGTATAACTTGGTGAAGAGACCATGCCTGAGTAATTGTACCCCAGAGAGTGTCAGTGTGTGTGAAACTGCACCCCAGTGAATCAGCGTGTGTGGAACTGTACCCAAGTGAATCGGTGTGTGTGGAACCTGTACGCCAGTGAATCAGTGTGTGTGGAACCTGTACCCCAATGAATCTGTGTGTGTGGAACTCTACCCCAGTGAGAGTCAGTGAGTGTGAAACCTGTACCCCAGTGAGAGTAAGTGTGTGTGAAACTGTACCCCAGTGAGAGTCAGTATATGTGAAACTGTACCCCATGTGGTAAACCACTGTTAGCTTATTACCTGTATATGTGACATGCCTGGACACATCCCTGCCGGCCCTACCCGAGACTCCTCAACCCCCCGGTCCAGGTATAAAGGCAACTGCTCCCCACCCCCCTGCCTCAGTCTGGACCAGTTCATCGGCATGGATGTGCTCCAAGTCTTTTGCTAATAAAAGCCTATTTGTTCTTGCATACAAACTAGTCTTTGCTCGATTGATGGTGCATCACCCCAGTGAATCAGTGTATGTGAAACTGTACCCCAGTGAGAGTCAATGTGTGTGAAACTGTACCACAGTGAGAGTTAGTGTGTGTGGAATTGTACCCCAGTGAGAGTCAGTGTGTGTGGAAATGTACCACAATGAAAGTTAGTGTGTGTGAAACTGTACCCCAGTGAATCAGTGTGTGTGGAACCTGTACCCCAGTGAGAGTCAGTGTGTGTTGAACTGTACCACAATGAGAGTTAGTGTGTGTGAAACTGTACCACAATGAGAGTTAGTGTGTGTGAAACTGTACTCCAGTGAATCAGTGTGTGTGGAACCTGTACCCCAGTGAGAGTCAGTGTGTGTTGAACTGTACCACAGTGAGAGTTAGTGTGTGTGGAACTGTACTCCAGTGAGAGTCAGTGTGAATGGAACTGTATCCCAGTGAGAGTCAGTGTGTGTGGAACTGTACCACAATGAGAGTTAGTGTGTGTGAAACTGTACCCCAGTGAATCAGTGTGTGTGGAACCCGTAACCCAGTAAGAGTTAGTGTGTGTGGAACTGTGCTCCAGTGAGAGTTAGTGTGTGTGGAACTGTACTCCAGTGAGAGTCAGTGTGAATGGAACTGTCCCCTAGTGAGAGTCAGTATGTGTGGAACTGTACCACAGTGAGAGTCAGTGTGTATGGAACTCTACCCCAGTGAAAGTTACTGTGTGTGGAACTATACCCCAGTGAGAGTCAGTGTGAATAGAACTGCACCCCAGTGAGATTCAGTGTGTGTGGAACTGTACCACAGTGAGAGTTAGTGTGTGTGGAGCTGTACCCCAGTGAGAGTCAGTGTGCGTGGAGCTGTACCCCAGTGAGAGTTAGTGTGTGTGTGCAATCATAGCTCAGTGAGAATCAGTGTCTGTGGAAGGATACTCAGAAATAATAAATATCTTGAACAGAGGAGAAAAAAATGGAACAAAAATATTAGGTGAGAGAGAAAACTTCCATAACGTTCAATCAGTTTTAGGCAATTGATGCAGAAGAAAGTCCTGTCAGCAAGGGACAGTAACAGAAGATAATGTAGAGGTGGATTTGAGATTGGCATATGAATTCACATGTGATCAGACCTTGGTAAGTCCAATGCTGTACATTCCTCTACTAACTGGAACAATCTGTTTCAAGATGGTTACACAGTTCTCGCCATCCGCCTTTATCTGATTTGTCAGTCCCAGTAAGATTTTGTACCTATAAGAAAAGTTGGTATAATTAATCTTGTCTGGGTAACAATACAGTTTACTCATTTATAACAAGTGATTCTTTTCCAAACTAAGAGCCCTCCAAACAAAGAGGGTTGTAAAATGTAGAACTTGAAGTCCTTTGGTCGTTCCATTGATTTAGTATTCACACATCTCCCTTTCTGAAAAGTTGCCAGAGTTCTCAGTTCATTTATCCACTGTCTGTCTAATTCATATTATTTTCTAACTAGACACTAACTGTTGGGGGGCCTATATAACTGCGGAAGGCACAGGGGAAGTTGAAGGAGGAAATCCAGTTCAGGCCGAATCGGGGAGATTTTGGAAGAGGGAGACTGAAGTTACTCCAACTGCCCTCAGCCAACTCCACATTTTGGGAATTTTTCATCTTGCATCCTGATGGAGATCCTGGCTAATTATTCCTCTCTTTAGCTCAGAAGCAGTGAGGTCAGTCACTCCCCCTCTAACCTTCACCCTGGCTGATGGGTGCAGTTGCGACAGTTATGGTGTCAGCGGTTGTAAACCCCTTACTGGCTCACTAATGTCCTTCAAAGGAGGGGGCCTGATACCACAGCAGTTGGACCTCCACTTGACCACTGTCGCATACTGCGTGGTTCACTCTTAATGCCTCCCGAAGTGGTTTTGCAATCAGTTGTGTTATCATTGACCCCCCCCACCACCTTCCCAAGGTGACTAAAGATAAATAATAAATGCTGAACTCGACAGCATCACCCACATCCCGAGGTCAAACAAAGGAAAATGGCATTGCAAAATCTAAGAGGCAATGAACATATATCAAAAATCTGGGTGCGTACTACCCCAGGTTACCTGCTTTTAATTGAAATGTGTTTAAAATCATGTGCAGGATCCATCCAAATTTCAAATGGACACAGTGGCAAGGCACGGACTGGCAATTGGAAGTTACCTCTGCGGAGTGATCTCTATATTTAGCTTCACCCCAATTCATAAACTCGTATTCTACTGTATCAACATAAGTCCTCTTGCTGCCGCAGGTCAGTTTTCGGTTCGAGTTCCCTCTGGAGTCTATACCTTCTGTTTGATGGTTCATCGTGTTGGATTCAAAACACAAAAGGGCAGGATCTTCTGTCCTCTGCCACCGCCACCACCACCCCCCCCCCCCCCACCGCGCCCCCCCCCTCCTCCGCTCCACCCCCTCCCCAGCAGTGTTGGCCCACCATTGGCCGGCAGCGGTCAAGTCGCTGTCAATGGATTTTCAAGCTGATCACACTCTCCATCACTGGGGAATCCTTGGCGGGAACAGTGGGAAAATTTCAGCCATAATCCCACTCCAAATTACAGCAATTACTTCCTTGGCTGTAATGTTCTTGGGATGTTCTGAGGCTGTGAAAGGCAACCTCAATGTATAAATTCAAATTTTTTTGAATTTAAGTCATTATTTTCCATCATCTCAAAGCAGTTGAACTCCTCACCTCCCTTAATTTACCCTCTACAGACTTTACAATCCAAATTGATTAGCATCTAAACGCAACTTCTTGTTTGACCATGTTCGCTCCTGGTTTGTGCGACTGTGCACTTTGGGTTGCCATTAAAATTTGTAACAGGTATATTGTAAAGGTATAAAACTGGAAAAACAACAAACTCAATTAACTTAGAGTTGTCAGGACAAAATGTCTTTGATGTCATCATTCTGAACTGGAATCAAATTCGGGGCCCAGGGTGTGGAGCACAGTTAACCCCTGGGTCACTGAAGTCCCAGTTCTGTTTCTCTAGATTTGGCCATCTGATTATAAAAGTCTAATAGAAATCATGGCTAGGGTTTCACAGCTCCCCACAGCCCAGAATCAGAGAAAGAAACCCAGAAGGAGGCCATTCAGCCCATCAAGCCTGCACTGAGTCTCCGAAAGAGCACCTAACCCAGGCCTTATCCCCATAATCCCATGTATTTACCCCACTAATAACCCTTACTAAGGTATTTACCCCACTAATACCCTTGACTAAGAGGCAAATTAACATACCCAATCAACCTAACCTGCACTTCTTTGGAGTGTGGGTGGGACTGGAGCACCCGGAGGAAATCCACGCAGACGTGGGGAGAATGTGCAAACTCCACACAGTCAGCCAAGGTTGGAATTGAACCCGGGTCCCTGGCACTGTGAGGCAGCAGTGCTAACCACTGTGCCACCCTTCCCCTATTACCATTTACATTGCCATTTACTTCAGCGGGACCATGATATCCCACCAGGCGGGAGGGGCTGTAAAATCCTGACCCATGATTTAAAAATGAGCATCAAACAGCATCGAGGTACAGACAAATTCCACACTGACCTCTTGATGAAATTATCAAATGTAATGCGGACAGGATAGCCCTCCTTCCGGATACGGATAGTCTCCAAAACCCCGGAATACCGTAACTGAGAGCTGACAACATCGACCTCAAAGAGTTCGGATTCCTGTGGAAAGGGAGAAGTTCTTACTCTAGTTTGTCATCTGATGGATCTGTGGAGAGAAACAGAGTTCACGTTTCCAGTATGTATGAATCTTTCTCAGAGTCGTCCGGTCTGGAAACGTTAATTCTGTTTGTCTCCACAGATGGTGCCAGAGCTGTTAAGTTTTTCCAGCCTTTTCTGATTGTTTTTCAGATTTCCAAAACCGCAGTATTTTGCTTTTATTATTGTCATCTGATGGATTGTCCTTCCTCCTCCTTTAAGCTCTGTTGTAAATGCTCATCTCCCTCTCTGCCCTTTCCTCCTCTCTGGTGGACTCCTTGCTGGAAACAGTTCCACGGCACTCTCCAGTAACTTGCCCAATTCTCCATGTGTGAGTGCCAAGATGCTATTCAACGGTCTAGAGGAATCACATCAGCTCCCAATGCTGTTCTCACCAAAAACCATATGCATCCAGCTCTCAGTGAAGGTCAGGGCAGCTTTCGAACCCAGTGAGGCTGAGACCAGTACAGACCTGGAACATTCCATAAGACTCAGTTACTCACCGCCTTCACTACCTGAGACCCTTCTCACCACTCTCTGTCCTATTAAAGCCACGGTGGTCAATCTTCTCTAATTATTCCTGTCTTGTTCTTCCTGAACCACAAACATTCCCTCCCACATCCTCTTCCACTTCACTGCAACTTCGTTGTATTGAAATTGCAGTGACTGCATTTTTCTCCTTATGTCCAGTCTTTCCCAAGGTCTCACACTGCGTAATACCTTACATCCCTTGGCTCTCTTTTTCTTTCAAGCTGCAGACTTTAAAACACCCAACTTTATACCACTGAATTGCTGCTTTCTTTATTGACCTCACCTTAGAAAAACAGGAAAGTAAATGCGGTGATTGTTCCTTTAAGGACAACACAGCAGAACAGGGTCACTTGGTTTGAGGGACCAATTGGATCTGAGAGGGGTAACCACCCTAGGGGGTGGAGTCCTCTCTTAGGCAGAAGTCAGACAGAGACATGTAGGGAATAGGGCAGCCTCTGTCCAGTTTTTTTCTAATTAATGCATCCTCTGTCCAGTTTTTTTCTAATTAATGAATACCTTTTGTATTTCAGACGAAGTCTGTGAACATGCATTATTACAGTAAAGAGGCAAAGGGTGCAACCAATCTGACTGGGCAAAGCATGAATCCCATCAATCAACTGCTTCCTCAAATAGTCATCTCTTTCTGCCTCCCACACCTGTGCCTGCGACTCACTTCAGACTGCCTAGATAACTGTCTCTGTACCTGTGCTGTAGCCTGCGTCCCCTGCTCTGACAGCTTGTTCCAGTTTCCATATTACATCTCAAGTTCAATTTATTAATTCCCTTAAGAATCTAAATGCTTCCACTATTTCCAACGTTTCCATTTTGCTGGAGTGTAGCCTTTTGCCCCACCATTTAACCTTCTCCGGAAAAGAGAGACAGTTATAACCCCGTGGGAGGTGTTGACCTTCATTTAATACCCTTGCCCCACTTTCCATTCGTTTTACCTTTTTGTTGTTTGGTTTGATGCAGCGGACGAAAAAAGGATTGCAGCTGAAAAAAAAAACAGAGGGTGGATTGATTATCAGTTGATCAGATTAATCTTGTGCTTTGGGAAAAGACTTCAAAAGATATTGTACCTTTTCAGATTGAAAAAAAATCTTTGAACGCTTCACAGTAAAAATTACTTTAAAGTGCAATGGATGGTACTATGTGGTTAAACACGGCTGAAATTTTGAACACACTTGATCCCATTAACAATTGCTTCATCTGGATTCAGCCATTGGTTGAGGTGAGGCTGTTAGTCAGGACTATGTTGGGGGTGTACTACAGGCCCCCCAACAGCCCAAGGGAAGTGGAAGAATGGATATGTCAGGAGATACTGGATAGGTGCAGGAAATGTAGGGTTGTTGTAGTGGGAGACTTCAATTTCCCTGGTATAGACTGGAAATCGCTGAGGGCAGGGACTCTGGATGGGGAGGAATTTGTAAAATGTGTACAGGAGGGTTCGTTGGAACAATATGTGGACAGCCCAACTAGAGAGGGGGCTATACTGGACCTGGTACTGGGGAATGAGCCCGGTCAGGTCTTCAAAGTTTTGGTTGGGGAACATGTGGCAAATAGTGACCACAATTCTGTTAGCTTTAGGATAGTGATGGAAAAGGATGAGTGGTGTCCCAAGGGTAAGGTGTTGGATTGGGGGAAGGCTAACTTTATTGGGATCAGGCAGAAATTGGCAGCTCTTGATTGGGAGAGGCTGTTTGAGGGTAAATCCACATCTGGTATGTGGCAGTCTTTTAAGGAACGGTTGTTAGGGCTACAGGACAAGCATGTGCCTGTAAAAAAGAAGGATAGGAAGGGTAGGGTTAGAGAACCGTGGATAACCAGGGAAATTGAGGGACTGGTCAAAAGGAAAAGAGAGGCGTATGTTAGGTCCAAGCAGCTAAAAACGGAGGGAGCTCTGGAGGAGTACAATGAAAGTAGGAAAATACTCAAACGGGGAATTAGAAGAGCAAAAAGGGGTCACGAAATGTTCTTGGCAGACAGGATTAAGGAGAATCCCAAGGCATTTTATTCATACGTTAGGAACAAAAGGGTTGTTAGGGAAAAAATCGGACCTCTCAGGGACAAAAGTGGGGACTTATGCTTGGAGCCCAAAGAGGTAGGGGAGATCCTAAATGAATACTTTGTGTCGGTATTCACAAAGGAGAGGGATGTGTTGACTGGGAGTGTCTCGGAGGGGAGTGTTGAACCGTTGGAGAAAATCTCCATTACAAAGGAGGAAGTGTTAGGTTTGTTAGAGAATATAAAGACTGACAAATCCCCAGGGCCTGATGGAATCTATCCAAGGCTGCTCAGGGAGACGAGAGGTGAAATCGTTGGGCCTCTGACGCAAATCTTTGTCTCGTCACTGGACACAGGTGAGGTCCCAGAGGATTGGAGGATAGCCAATGTGGTCCCGTTATTTAAGAAGGGTAGGAAGGATAACCCGGGTAATTATAGGCCGGTGAGCTTGACGTCCGTGGTGGGGAAGTTGTTGGAGAAGATTCTTAAAGATAGGATGTATGCGCATTTAGAAAGGAATAAACTCATTAACGATAGTCAACATGGTTTTGTGAGAGGGAGGTCATGCCTCACTAACCTGGTGGTGTTTTTTGAAGAAGTGACCAAAATGGTTGACGAAGGAAGGGCCGTGGATGTTGTCTATATGGACTTTAGTAAAGCGTTTGACAAAGTCCCTCATGGTAGGCTAGTGAAAAAGGTTGGATCCCATGGGATAAAGGGGGAGGTGGCTAGATGGGTGGAGAACTGGCTTGGTCATAGAAGACAGAGGGTGGTAGTGGAAGGGTCTTTTTCCGGCTGGAGGCCTGTGACTAGTGGTGTACCGCAGGGCTCTGTATTGGGACCTCTGCTGTTTGTGATTTATATAAATGATCTGGAAGAAGGAGTAACTGGGGTGATCAGTAAGTTTGCAGACGACACAAAACTGGCAGGACTTGCAGACAGTGAGGAACATAGTCAGAGGCTACAGAAGGATATAGATAGGCTGGAAATTTGGGCAAGGAAATGGCAGATGGAGTTCAATCCTGATAAATGCGAAGTGATGCATTTTGGTGGGAATAATGTAGGGAGGAGCTACACGATAAATGGAAGAACCATAAAGGGTGTAGAGACGCAGAGGGACCTGGGTGTGCAAGTCCACAGATCTTTGAAGGTGACGTCACAGGTGGAGAAGGTGGTGAAGAAGGCATATGGCATGCTTGCCTTTATAGGACGGGGCATAGAGTATAAAAGTTGGGGTCTGATGTTGCAGATGTATAGAACGTTGGTTCGGCCGCATTTGGAATACTGCGTCCAGTTCTGGTCGCCACACTACCAGAAGGACGTGGAGGCTTTGGAGAGAGTACAGAGGAGGTTTACCAGGATGTTGCCTGGTATGGAGGGGCTTGGTTATGAGGAGAGATTGGGGAAACTGGGGTTGTTCTCCTTGGAAAGACGGAGGATGAGGGGAGACTTAATAGAGGTGTATAAAATTATGAAAGGCATGGATAGGGTGAACGGTGGGAAGCTTTTCCCCGGGTCGGTGGTGACGTTCACGAGGGGTCATAGGTTCAAGGTGAAGGGGGGGAGGTTTAACACAGATATCAGAAGGACATATTTCACACAGAGGGTCGTGGGGGCCTGGAATGTGTTGCCGGGCAAGGTGGTGGAGGCGGACACACTGGGAACGTTTAAGACTTATCTAGACAGCTATATGAACGGAGTGGGAATGGAGGGATACAAAAGAGTGGTCTAGTTTGGACCAGGGAGCGGCGCGGGCTAATTGTTCCTTGTTTCTCGTTTCAAGGCTTCATTCTATGATCATCTTGCTGGTGCCAGTACAGAGCGAGACTGCGGATAGTTGGGAACCTGTCTCGGGGGCAGGGAATTCATATGGTGTTCGTGGAAGTGGAAATGACTAGGGTTGGGAAGCATTTTCCGATCAGGGCCATTGTGATCTCCTGGACTCGTTTCGATCGCCTCAGGGGGTCGGAGAGGAATTTCCCAGATTTTTTTTTCCCCATATTGGCCCTGGGGTTTTTCACTCTGGGTTTTCGCCTCTCCCTGGAGATCACATGGTCTGGAATGGGGGGGTGGGGGTGAGTTAATAGGTTGTAATGAACAAAGCATCGTAGCTGTGAGGGACAGCTCGGTGGATAGGATATTGGTATGTAGATAGGCTGGAAAATTGGGAGGGGATCCTGGATTCAGGATTCAATCCTGGACCGGGGAGCGGCGCGGGCTTGGAGGGCCGAAGGGCCTGTTCCTGTGCTGTATTGTTCTTTGTTCTTTGTTGTTCTTTGTTGACTCTGAGAGAATCTGATGATCTGCTTCAAATCACAGCCAGGGATCTGGAGTGTTCACCATCGCAGCCAAAACTGTCAGATAGGAGATCATAGAACTCTAACAGTGCAGAAGGAGACCATTCGGCCCATCAATTCTGTACTGACTCTTAAATAGAGCATCTTATTCAGACCGACCTCCTGTCCTGCTCTATTATGTAACCCCACTTTAACCCCAAGCATTTACCCAGCTGACCTTCCTAACCTAGACGTCTTGGGACACTCAGGGTCAATTCAGCGTGGCCAATCCACCTAACCTGCACATCTTTGGAATGTGGGAGGAAACCGGAGCACCCAGAGGAAACCCACGCAGACACGGGGAAAATGTGCAAGCTCCACACAGATAGTCACCCAAGGATGGAATCGAACCCCGGTCCCTGCCGGGTTAAGTTAGGATTAGGGCTAGAGTGTTAGGGTTAAAGTGAGGAGCTAAGCTAGGAACAAAAATATTAGGGTTAAGGTTATTTATTAGTGTTACAAGTGGGCTTACATTAACAATGCAATGAAGTTACTGTGAAAATCCCCTAGTTGCCACACTCCAGTGCCTGTTCGGGTACACTGAGGGAGAATTTAGCATGGCCAATGCACCTAACCAGCACGGTTTTCAGACTGTGGGAGGAAACCCACGCAGATACGGAGAGAAGGTGCAGACTCCGCACAGACAGTGACCCAAATCGGGAATCAAACCCGGGTCCCTGGCACTATGAGGCAGTTGTGCTAACCACTGTGCCATCGTGCCGCCCACAAGCTTAGCATTAGAGTTAGGGGTTAAATTTGAGGATTGGGTTTAGAGAGTTAATGGGTTTGGAGGTTAGGGTTCTGGTGGAGGACTGAGCTGAATGGGAGGATAATGCAGTCAGGATTAGGGTTAAGAGAAAGCTAGTGTGATGCTGAGTGGGGAGAGGGAGAATGCTGCCTCCATGTTCTGAACCTACCTCTCCATCTTCTCTGCCAGTTCCATCAGAGACTGTTGGAATTTGGCTGCCACAGTGGGAGCCTGATATCTGCGGCTGACGGTATTGTTCCTTGCTGACATGATTTTCATGGTTTGTCCAGAGAAGAGAGCAGTGAGAATCTAAGAAACAAAAATCCATTCCATCAATTACTTTTCTGTACTCTGGCTGGCCGCAGCTGACCTTCCAGAGTTCTAGTTATATAGCCTGATTAATTTGGTGGTTCCTGTGGTTTACTAATGTTGGTGCTTAGGGATAGTGTTAGGCTTAGAGTTAGAGTTATGAAAGCTAGCGTTAAGAGGGTGGAAATGGGTGGGGAGGGTGAGAATGCTACCTTGAGGAATTGTGAATACTGATGAATAATTTGAGAACAAAATACCATGGATGGTCGTGTATCTTATGCATGATGTAGCCCTAATCAATAGTTGTGGGTGGATAGAGATAACTCCTATACCTTGGCTGGCATTTGTTAATTACTTGTAATCAAATCTGAAATTATATCTGCTTATTTGTGACTGTACTCTGGACTCTGGCTGGCCACAGCTGACCTTCCAGAGTTCGAGTTACAAAAGCTTGATTGGAGAAGGTGGGGAACAAAGGGAAGGTCTGTAATAAGGGCTGGAAGGTTGGAAGTATTAATTGACAGAAGAGTTGGTGGAGCAGAGCCAAAGGGAATGATGGGGCAAGTAAAGAAACAAAAGATGGGGACAGAGAAGGTGTTCAACAGCAGAATAGCGAATAGCTGATGCCCATAAGCAAAGTGAGTAAAGGTTGACACACAAAAGGAAAAGGAAACAGAGATTACAGTTTGAAATTGTTAAAGTAAAGTTAAAGTTTATTTATTAGTCACAAGTAAGGCTTACATTAACACTGCAATGAAGTTACTGTGAAATTCCCCTAGTTGCCACACTCTGACGCCTGTTCGGGCCAATGCACCTAACCAGTACATCTTTCAGAATGTGGGAGGAAACTGGAGCACCCGGAGGAAACCCACGCAGACACGTGGAGAACATGCAAACTCCATACAGACTGTGACCCAAGCTAGGAATCGAACCTGGGTCCCTGGCGCTATGAGGCAGCAGTGCTAATGGCTGTGCCACTGTGCCGCCCTGTTGAACTTGGTGTTGAGTCTATTAGGTGGTAATGTGCCTCATCGGAAGATGTCTACATACGAGATGTTTGATGCTTTTACAGGTTTGGCAGCAATGTCAGCCGCTGTTCACACAGATTCACCATTCCACCATCCCCTCGCTCATACAGGACTGCCAGTAACCACCCCTCACTTCCTTGCAATTCTTACATATCGAGTGCTCGGGCTCTGGACCAGAATCCCACATTACATTAGGAAGCCAGACTAGACCTCAAACATTTTTCTATTTTGGCACAAACAAGAGGATAGGATGTTGCACTCCAGGAATAATTCCGCTGACAAATTATGGATCTTTTATAGTAAAACAAACTTTATTTAATAACATGGTTTAACTGTAACTCCAACAAATGGAGCAGCTTAACTATTACTCGTTCAATAATATTTAAACATGAAAAAAACGCTCATTTCTAACTTATCACAGCTTCAGTTCCAAATAAGCAACATTCTTCTTACAGACTCAAAAACCACTTTAAGTACAGTTAACAACCATAAATATACTTGCTATAAGGGGAGTAAACAGCCTTGAAGCTTTGAGAGATTTTGTGGAGACAGCAGCTTGCAGATCTTTGTCTTTAAGCAAACCTCAGCCAGAACTAAAAGTTGTTTCTCTCTGTTGCATACCTAGCTCCTCCCATTAATCACATTATCACATGACCTTGTCAATCAACCTAATCATGACACTGATGTGATAATGATATCAGATCACATGGTGGAGTAGTAGCAAGATTTTGAGGGGAGTAGAACCTCTTATCTCATGTGTAGGTCCAAATATGTAAATACTTGCCGTAAGCAAGTAGTTCTGGTTAAAAAGACAATGGACTCAAGCATCATACTTTTGGGAGACTAGAGAACCCCTAAACTCTGTCTAAACCCTTACCACAGAACAAAGCATGGCGCCAGTGAGTGGAAGACCCAGCAAAGACTGAAAGATGATACAGACTGGCAAGGAAAGAGAACCTCGAAGGAAGGATACAAGAAAAAATTCCAAGGTTCACCAAGATGTCAGAACATTGTGGGAGGCAAGCTGTGACACAGACCTAGAGTTCAGACAGCATTGAGCACAGGGCCAAAACAGCAAGCAGCAATGGAGAAGCAGAATCAAATGCAGAAACAATTCCAGGGCTCAGCAGAATCAGGGAATCTACCCTCCCACTCTCAGAACCATTTCCGAATGCGAGAGGCCCATAACAGGCTATAAGTGGGACAACTGAAGAAAGTGTTCACAAGGCACAGAACCTCTTCACAATTACACTAAAAAACCCAGAAAGACCGGATACTACCCTCCTTAATGCTGTAGGAATTATCGCTGATGACCTCATAAGAGGCAGGGGTAGAAGGAACTGAACAAGAGGTTTTAGACTTCAGCGAGATGGTTGAAACAGCTACGGCCTTAATCGCTCAGCACATACCAAGGAATGTTCAGGAAATAAAAGCAAGGCCAGAAATGGGATGAAGAATGTCTTCAAATCTGAGAAGATTGTCTGGAAGGATGGCCAGACTATATTCCTAGTAATACAAGATGATGCCAATATTTTGAACAGCATGGCACCTCACTGTCACTGACTACTTACTAGTCTTCAGAGAGAGATTAGTCATGCTGAGAGCCCTCCAAGTTGATATTCTTCAAAGACTTCACCAAGGACATTTACGAATTGCAAAGTCTTGTGTGAGGACATAGCAATCAGTTTGGTGTCAGGTATTATTTGCTCTATAGAGGAAATGATTTCTAACTGTATTAACTGTGCTGTAATCAGCCAAGAACAAAAGAAACCAGTATTATCTTCTTCCTTTCCACTCAGGCCTATAGCACATGAATTACCAATGCTGCAGCCCAGGGGGAGAGTATGGGCCTGTGACCAACAGGGGGATGGTGCAATCATTTAAAGGGTTAACATTGGAAGCACACACCATGCTGAGATAACAATAATGTCAGATCACATGCCAGAGAAATAAGAGATCTTGCTGTAAACAAACAGCTCTGATTAAAAAGACTGTAGGCTCGAGCAGCACGTTTTGGGACAATTCCCAAACCCTGTCTAAATAGCTAACACATGACAAAACATGATCCACAAAGCAACCACCCGATCTGCATTTGGTCTCACCAATGTAGAGGAGACTGTATTGTGACCAGCGGATACAGTAACCATGATTAAATTGAACAAAGTATATGTAAGTCGCTGCTTCATCTGCAAGGAGTGTTTAGGGCCTTGGGTGGTAATGAGAGCAATCATGGCCTAAAATGTGAACTCTCTTCCTCTCTCCAAAGATGCTGCCAGACCTGCTGGGTATTTGCAGCATTTTCAGTGTTTGTTTTTGCACTATCGATGTAAGTTTGAATGATCACAAGATGGTTATAGATGAGGGAAGCCATTGAACCCTCCCCTCTCATCCATCCAGTGTAGCCCTCCAGCACTATCAATGCAGAACGCAAGTGGTTCTTGTAAGATTTGCAGATTCACTTTATTTAGGAATGTATTCAGTGTGGTGGTTATTGTGAAGAAGCTGCAGGCATCAATCTGAGGTATGGTTTTTATTAAATCTCTGATCCCTTGTACTGCTCTCATATAGTTACAATTTTCCGATCACCAATTACATATTTGCTTTCAAGGCTGGAGGAACTTTTAATTCAGACCTCTTGGTGCAGGGTATAGAAGTAGGTCACTGAATGTGGCAGGCCACCTGACAGCTAAAATACACATGTCCACTTGGCAGGGTGGTCTGACCAGAGTATTTCTCTGTCATCTCTGACAGTTCTGGGCATGATCAATGCCACACATAAGCAATGAATTGAGTTGGAACTTCGGGCAAACAAATCTCCACAACTCACCTTGGTTTTGCTGTTGACAAACAGCTCCATGACATCCTGTCGAACCTGATCATGATTTTTCTCAACAAATTTGTAGACCTATGAGAAATAGAAACAGGAATGAGAAACAGATTTGCTCAGCACCATTGCAAAGCCGGAAGGCATGGGGTAAGGGAAGACCATTCACCGGGCCAAATTCAATTCTCCCAACAAGATATGCTCAATCGATGCTGTCAGGGACTATCCACCCATTCAGTTACATAATCTCCTGACATCAAATTCCTCCTTTCTCACCCACTCTTTCTCATTCTATTTGCATCACAAATCATCTATTTTGTAGAATCATGGAGCAGAATTTAATGCCTTGTCCAGGGGCATCACTGGCAATGCCAGCATTTGTTGCCCCTCCCTGATTGCCCTTGCTTTGCATGGATTGCTCGGCCATTTCAGGGGCATTTAAGTGTCAGCCACATTGCTGTGAGTCTGGAATCAGATGTAGGCCAGACCAGGTAAGGATGGCAGATTTCTTTCCCTGAAGGACATTAGTGAATCAGATGGATTTTTACAACAATCAACAATGGTTTATTGGTCACTATCTGGTTTAAATTCCAGGTTTTATGAACTGAATTTAAATTCCAGCAGCTGCCATGGTGGGATTTGAACCCAGGTCTCCAGAGCATTAGCCTAGGCCTCTGGAGCACAAGTACAGTGAAATTCCCACTATGCAACCATCTCCCCACTGTAATGGGGGAACACTTAATTGGGCAGGAACGTGGCAGGTGAGGACCCTGCTACCATCTCACCTCTCCCCCAATTATATCCTTGTTGCCCTGCTGCTAATTGAGGTCTTTAAGTGGGCATTTAATGCCTATTTGGTGAAGGTTTTACTGGCGATGGAGAGAATGAGATTCCTCATTGTTTGTTGCAAGATTAATTAATTCCTTTCTGCTTGTACATTTGGAAGCATCTTTGTATTCTTACAGGATGGTTAAGGAGCTCCGTAAGCTTCTTGACCAGACATTGACCTCCAGCCTGGGTTAACATCAGTTCCAGGAGCTTGGCTGCTGGACAGGAGTACGAATGTGCTTATTGTTTCTGACAGTGTGGGATTGGTCATCAAGAGGGCAGTTGACTGCTTCATCATTGATGGATGAAGGCCAATTGAGGATTTGGTTACAGCACTCTGCCCATCCTTCCAGAGTTTGGGCTTGTTCTGTGGGAAGTGTTGATCTGTTGGCACTGAGGATTGGTGGTGAACAAGTAGACTCGGATTTGTGGACAGATTTCAGGAGCTTTGTAGAATCTCTTCAAGTCTTTGTGGTTTGCATGAGACTGAAGTTTGTCTCCTTTCTGATTGAGTTAAATGTCTTGCATCTTTCTGAACTTGCACTGGACAGTCGTGCGGATATTTTGTCAGGCATTGTGCTGGAATAGTGATGAGTTGTCATTGAGCTAAATGCTGGAGAGGCAATCTTTCTCTTCCAGTAGTTTTGGGAAGCCTTTTGAAATGATTAGTGCAACATCTGGACCAGGATCTGCTGCCAGAGAGGCAATGCAATTTCAGAAAATGTCAAGGAACTGCTGTGATGATGTTCTCAGTTAGACAACTCCAGGAGACAGTCCAAGAAGCAGAATATGGACCTCTGCACTAAGACCTTTGACACAGTCAACTGTGGAGGGCCTTTAGAAGGTCCTGGAGAAATTAGGCTGAGAAATTCATCACAGTGGTTCAACAGTTCCATGACGGCATGCTTGTGTACGTCGGGGTAATGGTGACACATTCCCAGTTACGAATGGAGCTAAACAGGACTGTGTGCGAGTGCCAACCCTCTTCTGTGTGCTTTTCGCGGCCATGTTCTCAATGCCTTCCATGGTGATGATCCTCTCCAGCTGGTGGGTAAAACCCCTGTCACCTACATTAAATGCTATCCACAGAGTGAGGCAGCACACTGCTTGCTCCATAGTGCTTGTACCAACTGTTTGAAATCCTCCCAAAGTCTCTTACTAACCTAATTTTTTCCACACTTCGTTTCATTTGCAATTTTTATAATTATGCCCTGTGTATTCAGGTCCAAGTTATCAATACATCCCCGAAGCAGCAGAGATCCTGATACCAACTACAGGGATCCCGTCAGACCGAAAAACAATTGTTCAACATGATACTCTGTTTTCTCCCCCAGGTGTTCGTGCTGCCACCTTCTCTTTAACCCCATGATCTTATTCATGGTGGAGCAGGCTTGAGGGGCCATATGGTCTCATCCTGCTGTTGTATAGTGCAGGGGGTTTGTGGCATCAGTTAGTGTCAGGATAGTGTTCTATATGTTAACAGCAAGTCTTTATTAACTGTATGCAAACATAAAGTAAAGGGTACAGTTAAGGAGCTATCTCCATCTGAGGCCTTAATACATCCATAGCCAACACCACACTGACCATAGCACTGGGTCACGTGCATGCCTACATCAATGTATGTGCAGTCCCACATTAACCCTGTATATACCAGACCATACTCAGACAGTTACAGCGTGAATATCATCAGGTTAAATGATTACTGCTGGTTTAATGGTCAGATATTCAGGTATTCTATTTAGACTATTGGTAAGTTTTTATATATTGCATATTGGGGAAATAGAATACGAGTGTTATCAATGTAACTGTTAGTTCTTGATGAAATTTCAGCGTGTTACTATCAGTTACTGGTGGAATTATAGGCCGAAATCTTCCGTCAATCACAGACCCTGAACTTTGAACTCAACAACAGACCCTGAACTTCAAAATCAACGTCAGGAACCGAGCTATAGATAAATACAGTGTGAATTAAGGATGAGGCAAGCGGGTAAAATGAAGAAGGATAATTACTTGATATGTCACTTTCCCAGCATAGTGTTTAATGGTGAATTCAGGCAAAGGCATCTTTGGCTTCGAGTACAGGGGGTTGTTGCCATGGTGATAGTGACATTTTTGCAGGAAGGTGTGGTCAGTTGCCTAGTTTGAAAGAACAGAGAATTGCAGCCACACTGCCAGTTAGTCAAAGGTTCAACAAATGCTACAACATTCCAACAGAAACACATATGAAGAGTTTACAGACTGGTACGCATCGTACCTATTGAATCTCTGATATCCTTGTCTCTAGTTTTTCTGAGGATGCCATGTATTTTTGGTTCAGAGTTGAATTTGTAAATTGCAGGGACCCACTGACTCTCAATGGGGACAGTTCCTGAAGGTGCTGACTCTCACTGGGGACAGTTCATGAAGGTGCTGACTCTCACTGGGGACAGTTCCTGAAGGTGCTGACTCTCACTGGAGTATAGTTCCTGAAGGTGCTGACTCTCACTGGAGTACAGTTCCTGAAGGTGCTGACTCTCACTGGAGTACAGTTCCTGAACGTGCTGACACTCACTGGAGTACAGTTCCTGAAGGTGCTGACACTCACTGGAGTACAGTTCCTGAAGGTGCTGACTCTCACTGGAGTACAGTTCCTGAAGGTGCTGACTCCCACTGGAGTGCAGTACCTGAAGGTGCTGACTCTCACTGGGATACAGTTCCTGAAGGTGCTGACTCTCGCTGGAGTACAGTTCCTGAAGGTGCTGACTCTCACTGAAGTACAGTTCCTGAAGGTGCTGACTCTCACTGGGATGCAGTTCCTGAAGGTGCTGACTCTCACTGGGATACAGTTCCTGAAGGTGCTGACTCTCGCTGGAGTACAGGAATAGAAATTGTGCCCTCTGACTAACCCGGGAACAAAGGTCAATTAGAATGTTGATTTTGGCACTGTTGCTGTGACTAGGTAAATCTGGTGGATATTTTGAACTTCCTTTGAGCAGTATGGATGGAAGGGGCTCACGTCTATAATGGGGAAGAGGGTTATACTTTACATAGAACACAAGAGTAAATATGAGCCAGAGCGAGGGAGAGGTTGAGAAACAGCATGATCTTTAAGATAGTTTAAAGCTGTGTCCCTTTAACAAACTATTCTTTAACAAGCTACTGAACAAGTGGCAAGATTGCCTCTGATCCACATCCCTACAACCTGTGGGAAGGTGCTTTGGTCATCCAGTATCCTAAGAATTCCATGCGGTTTCTGTGAGATAAGATCGAGACAAGCCTGGTTGTCACTGAAGGTGATTTCCTTCCAGTCAATCTGTTCTCTGATATACTCCTCCTGTAAAAGGAAAATGCACAAAGCTAAAATCAGCCAAATCTGAAGAAAATTAACTTGTTCTAACAGAACAAGGCAGATTACTTCCAGATAATGTTTACAATTCCTGTAATTGCTGGAATTTCTAGGAAAGGTTGGTGTGATTGTGTTAGACTACAGGAGTCTCCTCCAGCATCCTTACTCTAATGACCAGTCTGCATGTGTGAGCATAGCTCGTGGCTGTTAAGGCCTGTCACTAAACTCATGTTTACTCACTCACTTTCTAGAGTTGATTAGGCTTCAGGAGTGAGAGCCCTGACTAATTTTCACCTCACTAGGCCAAGGACTCGAAGAGCTCCCAAGCTATTGTAATTGTAGCAGAGATCAACTGGATTAGCACAGTGTGAGAAATTTAACATTTCAAACAGTCATCAATTACATGGCTCAGTGACACTTCGGCGGGACATCTACTCATTGTCTCACGGGGAAGATATGGTGCAGAATTATAGGGCTGTATAGTGTAATGGTACACTAACCCATCATTATATGGTCCCAGGATAGGAATAAGACAGTATGTTAGTTAGCACATCATTACATACTCCAGTGGCAGGCTGGGAGAGTGTGTGAGCATACTATTATGCAGTCCCAGTACAGGACTGGGACAGTATGCTTGTTACACACTATTATACAGTCCCAGTACAGGATCGAGATAGTGTGTTCCACATCATTACACAGACCCAGTACAGGACCGGGAGAGGGTGTTACATGCCATTATACAGCCCCAGTACAGGACTGGGAGAGGGTGTTACATGCCATTAGACAGCCCCAGTACAGGACCAGGAGAAGGTGTTATACAACATTATACAGAGCCAGTATAGAACCAGAAGAGGGTATTACATGCCATTATACAGCCCCAGTACAGGACTGGGAGAGTGTGTTACACACCATTACACACCATTACACAGACCCTGTACAGGACTGGGAGAGTGCGTTACATGCCATTACACAGATTCAGTACAGGACCAGGAGAAGGTGTTACACACCATTACACAGGCCCAGTACAGGACTAGAAGAGTGTGTTACACACCACTATACAATCTCAGTACAGGACCAGGACAGTATGTTACACACCATTATACAGTCCAGTGCAGGACAGGGACAGTGTATGTTTGCATGTTATTACAATGTCTTGGGGAAGGATTAGGACAGTATTTTGGCACATCATTATCTGGTGCTTTGGCTCAGTCTCTCATTACAGAAAAAGCGGGAGATAGAATTCAGTAAATTTGGAACTCCACCCGCCTGAATTGTGAAATGAACCGAAACACTCAGCAGATCAAGTCAACCGTAGAGAGGAAAAAAGCTAACTTTTAATTTCAATAATCTTCCATTGGTACTCACTGACACAGTGAAAAAAATAATAGAGATCTTAATGTCAAATAAAATTAAAAACAAAACCTTAAATCTCTTACCTGCTCCAATTTGAAGATGATCTTATTGAAGAAGTATTGCAGGTACTCATTAGCATAATTAATGCATAGCTGTTCAAAACTGTTAACACTTAAATCCTGTAAGTGAAGTAAAATAATTAGTGTAGAATGTGGAGTTAGAGATGTCAGACTGTATACAGTGTGTATATAGCAAACATGGGCTGCAGAGATTTAAGGATAGTTAGAGTTTTATTCAAAACCTCCCTAAAATGTGATTTTGGATCTCATCATTCTGTGTTTTGCCACCCCATCTACTCTCTCTCCTTTGTATCTTTCAGTTCCTCTAACAGGCAGATGTAATGTGGAGTTGCTCATGGAGGGTTGATGAGGATGGGGGAGACAGGAGGAGAGGCAAATTAATGAATTAATTTGGAAAAGATTTGTATGAGATCTGTTCAAATCAAAGTCTTTTTGTGGTTTGGTCAACGAAAAATGTGTGGAAAAATGTTTGCACCTTTTCCCCGTGTCTGTGTGGGTTCCTCCCACATTCCAAAGATGCGCAGGTTAGGCTGATCGGTCATGCTCAATTGCCCCTTAGTGTCCCAAGATGTGTAGGTTAGGGGAATTAGCAGGGTAACTACATAGGGCCATGGGGATAAGGCCTGGGTGGGTTGCTCTGTTGGAGAGTCAGTGCAGACTTGATGGGCCGAATGGCCTCTTTCTGCACTATAGGGATTCTATGATCTAACATGTGAATACAAAACCTAAACCTTGACTCTTTTTTGGGGGGGAGGAATTTAGACCACAATGATATTCTATCCACTACAGCCCTGCTTTACAAATCCCACAAATGGCCAAGGGTCCTGACACAAGCCAAGGGCCCTGCAATGGCCAAGAGCCCTGCAATGGCCAAAGGTCCTGCAATGGCCAAGGGTCCTGCAACAGCCAAAGATCCTGCAATGGCCAAGGGTCCTGCAGTGGCCAAGGGTCCTGACACAGGCCAAAGGTCTTGCAATGTCAGGATGTGGCTGCTGAGAGTTTTGTTTTTATAAAACCCTGAAGGAGAAAGGATATTTTTAATATCAGTTGGCCTGATTAAGGATTTGCCACTTCCCCAAGCTCCCTTTCTTGAGTACTTAACATACCTCAAATCCATAAATATCTAAAATGGCTATGGACAAGGATTCTGTCTTGGGAGAAACCAACTTGTTTATCCTATCAGTGAGCCAAGTGAAGAGCAGGGAGTAAAGGATCTTGGCAACGGCATCTCTGCAAGAAAAGAACAAGAGTGATTACATCAATAATCTTGGTCCATGGATTCACTACCAACTGGAAAAACTCTTGCCAAGCTGTTCTTGATAACATCATCCACAAACATGCATCTGAGGGCATCCAGATCTAACCCCCACTAGTTCTATCCCGTTATCAGTTCTATCCCGTTATCAGTTCTATCCCGTTATCAGTTCTATCCCGTTACCAGTTCTATCCCGTTACCAGTTCTATCCCATTACCAGTTCTATCCCGTTACCAGTTCTATCCCGTTACCAGTTCTATCCCGTTACCAGTTCTATCCCATTACCAGTTCTATCCTGTTATCAGTTCTATCCTGTTATCAGTTCTATCCTGTTACAGTTCTATCCCGTTACCAGTTCTATCCCGTTACCAGTTCTGTCTCGTTACAGTTCTATCTTGTTACCAGTTCTATCCCATTACCAGTCCTGTCCCGTTACCAGTTCTGTCCCGTTACCAGTTCTGTCCCGTTACCAGTTCTATCCCATTACCAGTTCTATCCCGTTACCAGTTCTATCCCGTTACAGTTCTATCCCGTTACCAGTTCTATCCCGTTACAGTTCTATCCCGTTACCAGTTCTATCCCGTTACAGTTCTATCCCGTTACCAGTTCTATCCCGTTACCAGTTCTGTCCCGTTACCAGTTCTGTCCCGTTACCAGTTCTCTCAATTCTCCACTGCTTCTGATTGGTCATGTTGCTTGTCTGACACCCAGGATTGGAATTGTTCCCACCAGTTAAGTATTGGATATACCCTGAAGTCCATTACCCCATTACCAATTCCAATTCCCTCCCGAACTATGGTCTCAGGGTGAATCAGAATGTTCGGAATATCAGCACCTAATTCAACCCCTGAACCGAGCTTCTGACCCCATATCCTCTCCACTATCAAGGCTATTTCCTGTCTGCAACCCAAATCTCTTTGTGACTTTCAGATTCAATCTAATGGCTGGCCTCCCATCTTCTATAAGCTTCATCCAATATGCTGCCATCTGTGTCCTATCTGGTACTAAATCCAGCTCACTTATCAACGTACTGCATTAACTTCCATTCTATAGAGGAGTAGGAGTAATGCCATTCAACCTTTCGCGTCTGCTCTGCCAATCAATAAGATCATGGTGAGATCACCACAAGTTCAGTCTCTGAATTTGTTAAAAGCAGAGATTGACAGATTTTTAAATACCAGTGGAGTAAAAGGATGTGGGGATAATGCGGGAAAAAGTGGAAGATCAGTTTGATCATATTGAATAGCAGAGTGGGCTCAATGGGCTAAATAGCCTGTTCCTGCTCCTATGGTGGGACAGATCGTAGCTTCAGCTCCACTTTCCTGCCTGGCCCCCCATACCCCTTCATTCACCTCATAAATCAAAAACTCCCCCAGTGCTCAAAGCTAAAATGTTCATTCGCAGTTTTGAATTGCCCGTAGCCTTGAACCTGTGACCTTCGCTGCATGTCCACATGTCCACCAGTCCCTGAAATTACTTACACATTCTTCCAGTTACCCATCATTAGCTCACTGGTGGGAGCCTGGAGGAACTAACTGGAGAAGTGCGACGAGAGTTTCCAATCGCATACATCTAATCGTCCCCAAGTTCATATCTTCCGTCTTGTATGTATCCAGTAGACCAGGGACTGGAATTGTACAGGGGTTGTGCTAGTCTCTGGCTATCTCCCAGTGCAATTCTGATTGTCTCACATCGGAATAACAGCAAGAGTCTGGTGGAACTCCATGGAATTCCAGCCTCTGTACCTCCGCGTCTCCAATAAACCACCCAACACCATCACCTCTCCCGAGGCAGTGAGTAAATCTTTCTCAAGGTGAAACAAAGCAAACTTTGCCTGTGGGAGACGAATGAGCAGGTGCCCTGGTCAAAGTCTGCTGAATGGACAGAGTGTACACATGGTATTCACAGAGAGGCAGTGTATTTCTCTAAATGTAAAATAGTCAACAAAATATCAGCTGACATATTCTCTCCATTTTTCTACTTCAACACTGATCTGTCATCAATTTAATCTCCAATCATCTTCCTGCTTCACCCAGTGTGGTGCGGCATCGCAAGTTGTGAAATCCCCCCTCACCCATAACCATTGCCTCATCACAGGAAGCAATTCGCCTCAATGACACTCAGCCTGGCACATTCTAATTGATCAACATCACAGAAAGTGAGTCATTAACCATATCCATACCTGGCATCGACTGCACTTTCCACAGTTAGAGGGGTGAAAATCTTCTCCCTCATGGTTTCCTGTGGGCATAAAAAACCAAAACATAAGCTCCCGAGAAATCCAAGGGCAGGGATTTTCCAGTTCCTCCCTCCTGCAGCGAGACGAGGAAAGTCCCACACAAAGTGAACAGGCCTTCGGCTGCTTTATCAGATGTTCTGTCCTGCCAGCGACACTTCCGGCTGTGGGCTGGGCCAGAACATTCCCGCCAATGTCATGAACAGTGTGTTAATGTGCAAATTCTTTGTACGTTAAAATGTATCACACATTCCTCAGCTCAGACAATGTCATGATCAAACAATCTGGCAACAAAAGTCCCTGACAGAGCAGCACTCCCTCAGTACCGCACCTCCCACGGTGCAGCATTCCCTCAGTATCACACCTCCCACAGAGCAGCACTCTCTCAGTGCCGCACCTCCCACAATGCAGCACTCCCTGAGTGCCACACCTCCCACAATGCAGCACTCCCTCAGTACCGCACCTCCTACAGTGCAGCACTCCCTTGGTACCGCACCTCCTACAGTGCAGCACCCCCTCGGTACCGCAGCTCCCACAATGCAGTACTCCCTCAGTGCCGCACCTCCCACAGAGAAGCACTCCCTCAGGTCCACACCTCCCACAGTGCAGCAATCTTTTGGTACCGCACCTCCTACAGTGCAGCACCCCCTCAGTACCGCACCTCCCACAGTGCAGCAATCTTTTGGTACCGCACCTCCTACAGTGCAGCACTCCTTCAGTACCGCACCTCCCACAGTGCAGCACCCCCTTGGTACCGCAGCTCCCACAGTGCAGCACTCCCTCAGTACTGCACCTCCCACAGTGCAGCACTCCTTCAGTACCGCACCTCCCACAGTGCAGCACCCCCTTGGTACCGCAGCTCCCACAGTGCAGCACTCCCTCAGTACTGCACCTCCCACAGTGCAGCAATCTCTTGGTACTGCACTGAATGTTGGGGTGTTCCTCAGGCTTTCCCATTCTTGATCATTAAACACCTCAAGAATTACCCAAGGTATGGGTCTGGTGCTATAATTCCAGGTTAGGATGCTATCCAGGCTCCCCATCAATGTTATTCCCATCTTTTTGCCTGGGTTTGGCGGTTCGTTTCAATGGTGAAAGGCTACACTATTTTTCAGAGGAAATCTGATTTTCCTCCACATTCCCAAATCCACTCCATTGTTATCTGCCGGTGTTTGCAGGAGGGTAATATTTCCTATGTGCAACACACACCCATCCCTGCCGATGTTGGGCTCCCCTATATAAGAGGGGAATGATTTAACTAACACCACTCCCCCACACCTCCCGCGCTCCCCCCCCCCCCCCACCCCATTTTCATTGGAGTCTGTTTCTGACTCCAATAAGCAAGCGTCTTCAATGTCTGGTCTGTTTTGCTGCATCAGACACTGCCAGCAAGTAAGCTTCATGTCTGGCAGGGAGTGGATAGTGGAAGGAGGGTTCCCTTAAAGGGACACCCCTCTCCCCCGCATTAGAACTGCAGAAAGTTCAGAGAGATTGGTGACTTTAACACACCTCCTGAGCATTAACAAAAGCATTTTTAACATCCGCAGTCTACAATGGGAATAGCCCCATCCCATCTGTGGTGCGTACAGGCACCGTTGGAACAGCAGCAGCCTAAAGTGGCTTGCTCACCCCCTGCATCTCTCCAAAGCAGGGAGGCAAGGGAATAGTGTACAATGCTGAGGAACTACCCATCTGCGCGGCTGTACAGAAACAGGGCCAATTACCCTGAAATAATCCAAAGGCAATGTTGGAGGAGGATGTTTCTGTCCTGGAGGTTGCGTTTGAGCTTTGCATCCTTTTGCGAGAAGACCTTTAGCCAGGAGGAAGCCAGAGCCACGCTCCCTCAGTAGCCTTTAAGGTGATAGTGGTCCTAAATGTCTTTGCAGCTGGTTCTTTCCAAAGTTCTGCATCTGATTTCTGCGGGATTTCACAGTCCACAGCACACAGATGCAGCTAACCAAAACCTTTTTTGTCAGGGCGGGTGACTTCAGGGTCAGCTCACACAGCGCAACTGTATCTCTTCCACCAAAACTGTATTTAGGCTGGAGGGTTATAGGTCACCCCCAGCAAGCATATCATGCCTTCCTTCAGATGATGTGTTGACGTTGCACCATTTGATGTCCTTTTAGCACAGGAGGAACCCACTTCTGCCTCGGACATGCTCCGACCCCAGATGCGAGCCAGAATCCAATCTCGGCTCACAAACTGCACCCACAATCTGCCTCTTCCCGAAATGAAAGAAAATAGTGGGTGAAGATGGGCAGGGTTCGTGGGTGCTGTTTTGTGAGCCATGATATGGCATTTCACGGCCCAGAGACAAATATTTGGTTCCAAGAGTCATAAATTTGTGGGTTCAAGCCCCACTCTCCATTTGGGCACATTATCTAGGCTAATCCCGCAGAGTGCTGCACTGTCAGAGGTGTCATTTTGTCGATGAGGCATTAGACCATTAGATCCCTCAACCAACACCGAAAACAGATACTTTTATCTCATTGACTGTGAAGCAATTCTGCACATCCTGAAGTTACGAAAGCTATAATGCAAGTTCTTTCTTTCAACACCACAGCAACTAGTGTGTAGATAAAACTTTTAGGAGGTGACATTTTTGTTAAAGCAGATCATAAAAAATGCTTGGAGAGTTTTGGAGATTGTGATGTGAAATTTGTATTAGGGAAACCAAAGTGAAGAGGCGTTGCCAAGGAAACCAGGCATCGTGGGCCAAGTGGGCAATAAGGTTTTGCACTGCAGAAGTGTAAGGGAATGGGTAGACAGTCTCTCAGAGAGGTAAGCGGGGTGGGGGGAAGGTGTGGTCAGTTGTTTTGAATACTGTGGGCAGAGTGTTATCAGTGAAAGGGAGTAGTTGGATGAGAGTTGTTGATTTGAGCAGAGCAGCTGGGTGCTCTACACTGTTCTCAGACTGTCACAGCACAAAGCGCGCAATGCTGAACACACGGAGATCTTCCATTCTAAAGCTGCCTCTGTATCTTTTGCAATTTCAGCAGATGTGATGCTCGTGCCGATATGAATTCCCCTCTGGTTTGGCGCTACTGCATTGTATATCTTTGTGGTACTATGAATCTGACACTGCCCGAGAAACACAGCTTCTCTGCTCAGAGAGACGGTTTCCACGTGGAGGCTGACTGTTAAAGGCTTCGTTATGAGGTTGCATCAACTGCAGCTTCAGTGAACTGAACTTACTGTCACTTTGTATGTGATGGACTTCTGCAGCCCCTCAGGAGAGATCTGTAACAGCTCTGCCACCACTCGGATCTCACGAGCACTTACCACCGAGGCAATCTCCTGTGAGTCAGTCTGTAACATTTAAGTATGTGAGATATCAATGAGACACATTCCAGGCATTCTTTAACCGCCAGCAATCCTGGTTGAAATATATTAGATTTGAACAATAAGGTCCATGCGGGAAGAATGTACCAACATTCCTACTGACAAGTCACATCAGCAGAGATGACAATCAAATCTGGATTTGGGGGTTTATCACAAAATAATAATGCAATAATAATAATAATCAAATATTTCTCTCCAATGAGATGTAATCCTTCCAAGGATATATTATTCTATTTGTAAAGCTTCAAAACTTCTTAATTAGATTGGATGTAACATACATTTGTTATTCAGTCTATAAACCAGCACAGTGGTTAGCACTGCTGCCTCACAGTGCCAGGGACCCAGGTTCAATTCCAGCTTCAGGTCACTGTCTGTGCGAAGTTTGCACATTCTCCCGGTGTCTGCATGGGTTTCCTCCTGATGCTCCGGTTTCCTCCCATAGTCCAAAGATGTGCGGGTTAGGTTGATTGGCCACGCTAAATTGCCCCCTAGTGTCAGGGGGATTAGTAGGGCAAATATGTGGGGTTACGGGGATAGGGTCTGGGTGGATTGTTGTTGGTGCAGGCTTGATGGGCCGAATGGCCTCCTTCTACATTCAATGCAAAACCCCTCAATTAAATTACAGCTTGCATCTCACTCCTCCATCTCCATTATTCTGTTTATAAACCAACATTAAGTTTTTGATTCGATCCCAGTGTGTAACTCAGCTCAGGAATCCATTTGTCGTGGTACATTTCCCAGCTCTGTTGCTCCCAAGGAGCCTGAGCAGATAAAGGTCAGATACAAAACCAAAGCTCCCAGTACCCCGACCTGCACCAACAGGCCAACTCTCACACATTGACAGCCAAGATCGCAAGATCACTGAACCACCATCTCGAAGAAGGAGAAAAGGGTGTCTGGGCATAATTGTGATGACCAAATCACAAAGCCAGATGACCTGGTCATTATCAGAGTGCTGTTTGTGCGACTGACTGTCCCATTTTCTACATTACAACAGCAACTAATCTTGAAAAGTACTTCGCTGACTGTAAAGTGTCTTGTAGTCATGAAAAGTGCTTTATAAATGCAAGCTTTTCTCTCTTTCCAAAGGCCATCGGTCTGAAACATTAGCCCTGCCTTTCTCTCTCCATGATGCTCCCTGGCCTGCTGAATATTTCCAGTACTTTCTGTTGTTATCTCGGTATAAGAGTTTAAAAATCAAACCTCATATTTCTCAAAGTAGACATTCCCGAGGTGAAGGACTGAAGAAAGAATGCGGAAGATGCTGTTCTGTTCATCTGGGCTAAAACTCAGCACCTCCATTGAGCTGAGCAGCCTGAGGAAATCCTCAGCATCATCCTTCCCAGGAATTTCACAGTTTCCACCCTGAAAAAAACAAACATCGTCTCAATTCTATTTTTCAAATCAGTCTGAGTGAACGCGGTTCTCACCATGATTGATACCACTGTGCAGTCAATCAAATTCACTCTATGTACGCTGGACACGGCAAAGATTATGTCAACTGTCAACATCCTAACTGTAGTGCACTCGAACTAACCATAAGCCAAGACACTCCAACCTCGCTACAATGCTGGCATCTACCCAACAATAGGTAAAACGTGTCCGATCCTCAACAAGCAGGATAAATATAACTAGCCAAATCATACCCTTGGAACCTCCATCAAATCACCAACAAAGTGGTAGTAGAAGTCATCAAGAGTGCCATCAATAGCATGTATGACACAAGGAAATCTTGCAAAACTGAGGTCAACAGGGTCAAAGAAAAATCCTTTAGCTGCTGGAAGCATAAGTGGAACACAGGGAGATGTTCAAACTTGCTGGAAAGGCCAAATATCACAACTTAGGATACCACTATCAGAGATCCACAAGGCCCAGTCCTCTACGCTGTTTTAGTGATTTACCTTCCATTATAAGACCAGGACTACAGTTCCTTTGACTATGAGACAGCATGTTCCAATCAAAGCAGGACTTGGAAAACATCCAGATTTGGGCTGGCAAGTGGCAGCAGACAATCCATAAAAGTACCAGAGAATGACCATCCCCAAAAAAGGGAAGGCCCAGAAATCTCCACCCTCAATCAATTCACCATTGATGAATTTCCCACCATCAATATCTTGGCCAATTGACCAGAATCTTCACTCCTCCAGCCAGACAAATACAAGAGCAGGTCAGAGGCTATAGTCTGCAATGATTGGTTCACCTCTTGATTCCCTTGCTAAGTCTACACAGCTCAGTCAAACATGGTTCCTTGCATTCGTTCTTGGGATGTGAGTCGCCGGCAACACCATCAGTTTTTGCCTATCCTTTATTGCCCTTGAGTAAGTGGTGGTGAACCACTTGCTTGAACCGCTGTAGTGCATGTGAGATAGGTACACACACATAGGAGGGAGATCCAGGATTTTGACTCACTGACAGTCAGGGACTGGCAATATAATTCCATGATGTGGAGATGCCGGCGTTGGATTGGGGTAAACACAGTAGGAAGTCTAACAACACCAGGTTAAAGTCCAACAGATTTATTTGGTAGCAAAAGCCACTTTTGCTACCAAATAAACCTATTGGACTTTAACCTGGTGTTGTTAGACTTCTTACAATATAATTCCATATCAGGAGAACATATAACTTTGAGTGTAACTTTCAGATGCTGGTGTTCCCATATATCTGCTGCTCTTGTTTTTCTGGTCAGTAAAGGTCATGGGTTTGGTAGGTGCTGTCAACAGAACCTTGGCACATTACTGCAGTGCATCCTGAAGATGGTACACATTGCTGCCACTGCACCAGCAGTGGAGGGAATGAATGTTTGAGGTTGGGGTATCGATCAAGCACGCTGCTTTGTCCTGAGCGACTCACTAATTGCCTGGATATCGGTATTACTGCAAAAGTACTCAAGAAGCTCAACACATTCAGGGCAACAATGTTCTCTTGTTTGATATCCCTACCACTGGACTCAATCTCCATCTGCTCCCCCACTGGTGCAACTTTTACAATCTACAAGATGCATCGCAGCAACTCCAAGGTCACTTCACCCGCACCACATTCTCATGATCTCTACCAGCGAGAAGCACAAGGGCAGGAGTGTCTTGGGCAAGGTCATCACCTCAAGTTACACACCATCTCTTGGACATGTTCTATCATTCATTGTTACTGTGTTAGCATCCTGAAATTTTCTACTGAACGCTATTGTACAATGCTTTCAATACACTGACTGCAGTGGTCCAAGGCAAAGGCACACCACCAACATGTCAGCCCAACTAGGAATGGACAATAAATGTGATCATGACAGCATTTCCCACACGGCAAGAACAAACAAAGAAAAACTAATTGAGACCAATGAGGATTGAACCACAAAACCGTTCTCATTGTCGTGGCTTACTCCTACATCAGGTGACACCTTTAGTCACTGAGGAATGAGTGAAGGTTATATCTGCACCTCTTAAAGAACTTACCTGATTCAGGTAGTAGTACGTCTCAGCCTCCTGAAGATAGAATCTTTGCTTCTGTTGACTCGAGAGTCCAGCCAGCATCTCATAGAAAATATGGTAATTTCTTTCATTTTTGGCCTGGGTATTGAAAAATGTGAAAAAAGCTCATTTCCAGTCACCCTCGAAGTAGAACAGAAAGTACCTTTTATCTCCTAGTTCCAGGTAACGCATTTGGAACTGGGTAAAATATTTCAAGCTCCCCAAATTTTTGACTTAATCAGTGGATTCAATTTCCTTTGTGGGGGTCCTTGACGTATTGCATTAGTTAGTATGACCTTGCTGGGGAATAATTTAGGTCTGAAACTACTGTGCTACACTTGAATAATGGTAATTACAAAGGAATGAGGACAGAGTTGGCTGGAGTGGACTGGGAAAGAAGTTTAGCAGAAACGATGGTTGATCAGCAATGGCAGACATTTATGTAATTGGTTCATGACTCGTAAAGATATGCTCCAGCGAGGAAGAGGGATTCTAGGAAGGGGACAAATCAACCATGGTTAACCAAGGAAGTTAAGGATAGTATTAAACTGAAAGAAAAAACATATCATGTGGCAAAAATTAGTTACAAGACTGAGGATTAGGAAAGTTGTAAAAACCAACAAAAGGTGACCACAAAAAAAAGGGAGAAGATAAACTATGGGGATAAACAAACAAGTAATATAAAATGGACAGCAAAAGCTTCTTTAAATATATAAAAAGGAAGCGAGAGGCCAAAGTGAATATAGGCCCCTTCGAGAATGAGACTGGGGAAGTAATAATGGGGAATTAGAAAATGGCATAGGAGTTAAACAAATACTTTAGGTGGGATTTTACGACCTTGCTCAGGCAAGATCATCAAATCCTGCCCGAGGCCAATGGAGATTTCTGTTCTGCGAGCCTCGCCCACCCGAGAATCAGGATGGGCGAGGCGGTAGAATTCTGGCCTTTGTGTCAGTCTTCACAGCAGAAGACACTAATAACATTCCAAAAATACTAAATAATTAAGGGGGGAAGGGGAGAAAATAAGTATAATAACTATCACTCGAGAAAAAATACTAGGGAAAGTAATGGGGCTAAAGGCTGATAGATAAGTCCTCTTGACCTAATGGGTTGTATCCTAGGATATTAAAGGAAGTAACTACAGAGATAGTGGATGCACTGGTAGCAATCTTCCAAGAATCCTTCAATTCTAGAAAAATCCCAAAGGATAGGAAAACTGTCAATATAACACCCTTATTCAAAAAAGGAGAGACAAAAAAATAAGCAACTAAAGGCCAGTTAGCTTAACTTCTGTCATTGGGAAAATGCCAGAGTCCATTATAAAGGATGTAATAGCAGAGCATTTAGAAATACATAATATCATCATGCAGAGTCAGCATGGCTTCATGAAGGGGAAATCATGCCTGGAAAATTTATTAGAATTCATTAAGCTGATAAGGATAGATAAAGAGGAATCAGTAGATGTAATATACCTGGATTTCCAAAAAGTGTTTGATAAGGTACTGCACAAAAGACTCCTTAATAAGATAAGAGGCCATGGTTCTGGAGATAGTATATTAGCATGGATAGAGGACTAGTTAACTGATAGAAGACAGGGGGTTGGGATAAGAGAGCATTTTCAAGATGCCAACCTGTAACTAGTGGAATGCCACAAGGGTCAGTGCTGGGGCCACAATTATTTACAATATACATTAATGACTTGGATGAAGGAAGTGAATGTACTATTGCCAAGTTTGCAGATGATGCAAAAATAGGTGGGATGGCAAGTGGTGAGAATGACACAAAGAGTCGCCAGAGGGATATAGACAGGTTAAGTGAGTGGGCACAAACTTGGCAGATGAAATATAATGAGGAAAAATGTGAAGTTATGCATGTCGGTAGGAAGAATAAAGGAGCTGAATATTATTTAAATAGAGTAAGACTGCAGAAAGCTGCCGCTCAGAGGGATTTGGGGTCCACGTGCATAAATCAGAAAAAGCGAGCATGCAAGCTCAACAGGTAATCGGGAAGGCAAATGAAATGTTGGTCTTTATTTCAAAGAGAATGGAGTATAAAGTAGGGAAGTCTTGCTAAAACTATACAAGGCACTAATTAGACCACACCTGGAATACTGTGAAGAATTTAAGTTTTAATGTAACCCACCTGGAGGATAGCAGACAGGATTAGATCACCCACACAGTTTATATCCCACTCGTAATTACTGTCCATTGATTTCACACCGGACAGGTTACATTAAAATTGCTCCCACTGAGACAATTCGCCTCATATGCTAAGATATGGCCTGGAAACAATGGCTGCACATTTACACTTACTAGCAAAGGCCACTCGATCCTGATAGGGATTATGGTCAGAGGCCAATGCCCCAGGCCAGTGACAGCACCCCCAATGTAATAAATATAGCAGGCAGGTATTTCACTTTACTACATGTTGTGGTCATTTGAAACAGGTTCTGCTTTCAGTGACACATCACTGCTCTCATGAGGTTGGTGTACGCTTGTGATACATGTGGGGTCTGTACAAAGTATGGCGACTCTTTGGGTACATTTCACATGTAATGTGACCAGCGGTGTGCCTCAGGGATCAGTGCTGGGCCCACTGTTATTTGTCATTTATATTAATGATTTGGATGAGAATATAGGGGGCACTGTTAGTAAGTTTGCAGATGACACCAAGATTGGTGGCATAGTGGACAGTGAAGAAAGTTATCTCCAATTGAAACGGGATCTTGGTCAATTGGGCCAGTGGGCCGACGAATGGCAGATGGAGTTTAATTTAGACAAATGTAAGGTGATGCATTTTGGTAGATTGAACCAGGGCAGGACTTACTCAGTTAATGGTAGGGCGTTGGGGAGAGTTACAGAACAAAGAGATCTAGGGGTACATGTTCATAGCTCCTTGTAAGTGGAGTCACAGGTGAACAGAGTGGTGAAGAAGGCATTTGGCATGCTTGGTTTCATTGGTCAGAACATTGAATACAGGAGTTGGGACATCTTGTTGAAGTTGTACAAGACATTGGTAAGGCCAGACTTGGAATACTGTGTGCAATTCTGGTCACCCTATTATAGAAAGGATATTATTAAACTAGAAAGAGGGCAGAAAAGATTTACTAGGATGCTACCAGGACTTGATGGATTGAGTTATAAGGAGAGGCTGAATAGACTGGGACTTTTTTCTCTGGAGCATAGGAGGCTAAGGGGTGACCTTATAGAGGTCTATTAAATAATGAGGGGCATAGACAGGGTAGATAGTCAACATCTTTTCCCAAAGGTAGGGGAGTCTAAAACTAGAGGGCATAGGTTTAAGGTGAGAGGGGAGAGATACAAAAGTGTCCAGAGGGGCAATGTTTTCACACAGAGGGTGGTGAGTGTCTGGAACAAGCTTCCAGAGGCAGTAGTAGAGGCGGGTACAATTTTATCTTTTAAAAAGCATTTAGATAGTTACATGGGTACGATGGGTACAGAGGAATATGGGCCAAATGCGGGCAATTGGGATTAGCTTAGGGGTTTTTAAAAAAAAGGACGGCATGGACAAGTTGGGCCGAAGGGCCTGTCTCCATGCTGTAAACCTCTATGACTCTATGACTCATCAAACAGAAATGACAGCTTGACCAGATATATACAGAGAATGGCGGTATGATTTGAAACCAAAAAGTGGAACATAGCACACACCTGAAACACAATCCTCGATTTCTCAAGAAGATACTGCGAGGTTATGGCACCGCATATCACCCCACTATAAAAAAAGAATGTCATCAGTACAGAGACAATATCAACATTAGACCCCCTGGCACAGGGTCTTCGAGGACCTGATTAAGTGTCTCAGCAAATGGACTAGTGGGTACAATTTTGGATGGTGCAAGCTGACAAACGCTGATACTTACTCCTGCAAAAATATTTCCATGTATTTCCCAAACCTACTGGAGTTATCATTTCGAACAGTTTTGGCATTCCCGAAGGACTCCAGCAGGGGCGTGGCTTCAAGGATCTGTTCAGGAGAAGTTAAAAATAATCACCGACTCTTCACCCATCAACACAGAATAACAGCCAATCACTCAAAGAGACTCAATTAAATCGACCAATTTTGATATGTTGCATTCCCAAAGTGAAACACATCACTGTGAGCGGATTGGTGATCTGTCTCGCTAACCTTGTGATTCTGCTCCATGTATATTCAGGACCAACTTGTCACCTCGCGCGAGAGAGCTCCACACTCCGTTTAATAATACTCTACCTGCCTCCCAGGTGCCTTATACTCAGTCTAAAAATGTCCCACCTGTCACAAGAGTGCCTTATCTCTACCCAATAATGCTTCGCCTGTCTTGAGGTTGCTTTACTCTGTGTTATACCTGCCTGACAGGGCTTTCAATTGACACAGGATGCTTGCAACAATATTCCCAATGCTTGCAATTTTTGTAAGATATTTTTGAACTGTTTTGAACCAAGAAACGAAAAGCTAGCATGCAAGTTTTATATATTTACAGAAATGATGCATTTTCCAGTGCATAAAGACAGGAAAACACAGCGGGTGTATTTGCGTCTTAGAAGCGATAAGATACTCAGTCAATTCGACCATTGGCACCAGGTGGGAAGCCCATGGAAAGGAAGAGCAGACAAGTATCAACAGGCAGTCAACTCACTGCCCTGCATTTCCCGACCAGCATAACAATTAGAGTCAACCTTGAGTAAAGATCTGGTTAAAAATCCTTTGCTGGACTGAGTTTTGCCTTAAGACGTGAAGCACTTTCTTTGCAGATGCTGATGGGCCAGCTGTATTTCCAGAATTTTCTGCTTTAATTTCAGGTTTCCAAGGTTTGCCAAATACTTTTGGAGGGCACTGTTGCCTCTTCAATTGCATTTGAAACAAGTGCATAAAACTGGAAGTGCAGCTGGACATTCTGACCTTTTGTTGGAGACACTCGCAGCAACTGTTACCGTACCTCAATCTTCATCGGCATCAAGGAGCAAGAAAGAGAAAAAGGCAGAAGATGTAAATAACATCGAACACATGATACACACAACCAAAAACACCACAAACTCTCTCCAATTCAAACCAAAAACCTATTTTGTCCTTGTACAAGACCTTGATCAGGTCTCATTTGGAATAATGGGTGGAATTTTACCGGCATGTCGTCCGAGGTTCGTACGATCCCGACTGAGGCCAGCGGAGAATGTTGTTCTCCAAGCCTTGCCTGCCCCGGAATCTGGGCGGGCGTGCTGGTAAAATTCCAGCCACTGGGAGCTGTTTTGGTCTGCTCACGTGGTGGATGATGTTGAAGTTTTGGAAAGGGCCACTAAACTAGACCCCAAAATAACACATCTCAGTTATCAAGATAGGTTTAAAGAAGCTAGGACTTTATGCTTTAGAGAAGTGTTAAATTAGGATGATCTGAGGAACAGATTGTATTCCAGTTTGCAATCTGTTTCAATGAAATGTGTTCAGAATCACTAGGTATCAAAATCTTAAGCTGTAGGTCAGATCTAGGTTAGAAGTCAGGAGGTGGTCCATTACCCAGAGAATAATGGATCTCTGGAACAGGTTGCAGGTGCATGTAGTGGTCTCCTACTCACTGAGCAGCAAGAGTTTCAAGCAAAAGCTGGACCTGTTTCTGGTTTGGGTGGTCATCAGCTCTTATATCGGAGAGAATTCAGGGTCAGAATGATCCTGGGCTAGTTTCAATCACCTAGATAGGTTTGAAAAAAAATTTCCCAGATCTATCCCACAATTTGGGTTTTTCATCTGTTTTTCATCTCTCTCAGGAGATAACACAGTGTATATTATGATACATGAGGCACAGCAGCTGTGTAGGACAACAGGCTGCATGGGGTTCAAGGGGTGTCTTTATCTGCCTATCACTATTCATAGAACAGCAGTAGCTAACTGCTAGGTAATAACATTCCCATCCTAAATTGATTGGCTGAAGTTGCACAGGAACTAAAGAACCCCAAACTGATAATAGTAGAATTTGTACGTCTTTGCTGTTTCTTGGATGATGTCTGTTTGAATGGGTTTAACAATTCAGTCACATGTTTCTGCCCCAGATCCAATGACATTCTGGAGTCAGTAAACGCTGAGGGTCAATTGAAATTTTCAAGACTGACATGGATAGATTTTTGTTGGGAAGGTTTATAAAGGGATAAGACCAGAAGAAAAAGGAGCGGATATAGGCCATTCGGTCCATTGAGTCTGCTCTGCCATTCAGTGAGAGTGTGACTGATCATCCTCAACTCCACTTTCCCACCTTATTCCCATAACCCTCAATTCCCTTACTGATTAAAAATCAGACATAAAGAGCAAAGACAGAGTTGAGGTACAGATGATTCAATTCAGTGATGGATTGGGGTGGTGGTGCAAAATGATGGTCTCCCTCTGCTCCAGGTGGAAAGAGGTACTTATTAAACCTTGTAACCAATTGTGAACCCCAGCACCTCCACTTGTTGGAACAGCACTCACTCAAATGCAGAGCCAGATCTGCTGCTGAAATGTCTAATCTGCAAGGGGCCTAACCTGGTGACATAATTGGCTATAAATTAAAAGGTCAATGAAAGTTCATGCTAATGATTGCTGATCCACTACTGCTCCTGGACTGTATTGGATTAGACTGTGAGACAAGCCAACCCTGGACCAACACCCACTGATACTGTCTAGGCTGGTGTGTGAAAAGTGAACACATGAAGAGTCACTGTCTGTGGAACCCACAAAGAAGATTAGGCTCCTTTGTGACCCAAACTCTACCAGGATTACCTGCCCTGATATCTAGTGACCCTTGTGAGAAATGCATCTATAAACAAAGTCTTGAGTGTCGCAACTCCATAGCCACTAATCTAGGGCAGCATCTCCTGTGCAACTTTAAGATGCCTACCACTTCCCTTCTAGGGAAGGCGATGGCCTAGTGGTATTATAGCTTGACTATTAATCCAGAAACTCAGCTAATGTTCTGGGGACACGGGTTCGAATCCCACCATGGCAGATATTGGAATTTGAATTCAATAAAAAATATCTGGAATTAAGAATCTACTGATGATCATGAAACCATTATCAATTGTTGGAAAAACCCATCTGGTTCACTAATGTCCTTTAGGGAAGGAAATCTGCTGTCCTTACCTGGTCAGGCCTACATGTGACTCCAGACCCACAGCAATGTGGTTGACTCTCAACTGCCCTCCAAGGGCAACTAGGAAAGGGCAATAAATGCTGGCCAGCTAATGACGTCCATGTCCCAGAAATGAATTTTAAAAATGCATGAAAGCTAGGTTCACACATGAAGAATGGCTGCTTGGGAAGATAACTGATTACAAGGAAGTTTAGCCTGATATCTAATATTTAGAATTGGAATGATAACTGTCAACATATCTCATCAAATGTCACTGCAGGTTACCTGTTGCGTCACATTGTCTTTGCGTCTGTGGTGCACTGCAGCTAGATATCGGAGAACCAGTTTGGTGGCTTCAGTCTTGCCTGATCCGCTTTCACCACTTGATAAATAGAAAGAAGCACAATGAGTGTAGAATCCTTGCTGGGGATGGATATGGTGTTTGCAATAGCTGTTAAAATGTTAACCTGCACACACAGCGACAGGCTAAATCCAGGAAACCAACACACTCTGAGACTTGGGAGCAATGTTAATACAAGTTGTAAAGACCCTGGGGATGGGGTATTGGAAGATGCAGTTGTGGCTCCTTTGGTGTCTGGGGAAGTTGGAGAAGAGACAACACCAGATGCACTCAGAAGAGAGAGGAAAAGGAGCAAAGCACGGCTGTTCACTAACATGAAAAAGGGTTGGAGGTATTGCTGGAGAATTCATCACTGATTTTCTAAAACCTCCGCACACACAGTCTAAAAACCTTTCCTACCAACTGGAAGGCAAACAGACCGTTCCTTAACCAATTGGATGTTTCTTAGCTATTTGTCAAACTGTCTGTTTTGCTCATCTGCAATATTTTTTATGGCTAATAAATAATGGTGTTTGTGATGATTGTCCCTTTAAGGGCAACATGGCAGAGTAAGGGTCACCTGACCTGGGTGACCCTTACTCTGCTGTGCTGCTCTTAAAGGGACCCGAGTGTTCAAGGAAAATAAAGAACAATGTCAAATTACATGGAATATAAAGCACAGGAAGAGGCGAATGGACATAAACTCATATTTCTGGTCTCCAGTGCTCTGTATCCTTTTAATAATATGGCAACCAGAACTGTACGCAGTACTCCAAGAATGGTCGAACCAAAATTTGACATAGGTTTAGCAGAACTTCGATATTTTTCTTTCATACTCCAGAAACAAAAAGAAGTGATTTGTTTGCTTTTCCTGTGGCCTTATTAATCTATAACTCTACTTTAGTGATTTGTGTATCTGAACTCTGAGATCCCTTTGTTCCTCTACCCCATTCAGATTCTTATTTTCCAAGCAATATGTGATCTACTTACTTTCCTTAGCAAACTATAATATCTCAGACTCAACTGTGGTGAAATTCATTTGCCGATTATATGCTCATTGTAAAAGTTATTGTTTTATAATTTGTTGCAGCCCTCACTGTAATACACTTGTCTATTCTCTGCTACCTTTTCAAAGTATGTAATCAGTTTGGTCAAGCAAGAATTTCCTTTCTAAATTTCACACTGACGATTCATTATATATTTATTATTTTACGTTTTTGGATTCTAGATATTTTCCTATTTTCGCCTTTAGTAAGAGTTCCATCATCTTTCCTGAAACCCATGTTAAGCTGAGTAGTCTAAAGTCCCCCGGCATGTTATGTGTATTTTTAAAATGTTTATTTGTTCATGGGATTGCTGGCTGTGCCAGTATTTATTGCCCACCCCTAATTGCCCCTGAGAAGGTGGCATTGAGCTTCTTGAACCATTGCAGTCCATGTGATGTAGGTACACCCACAGTGCTGTTAGGGAGTTCCAGGATTTTCCCATAGTGACTGAAGGACTGGTGACATACTTCCTCATCAAGATGGTGAGTGCTTTGAAGATGAACTTGCAGGTGGCAATGTTCCCATATATCTGGTGCCATTGTCCTTCTAGCTGGTAAGGTTGCAGGTCAAGAAGCTCAACGCTATCCAGCACAATGCAGCCCGCTTGATTGGCACCTCATCCACCAGCTTAAACATTCACTCCCTCGACTATAACACACAGTGGCAGCAATGTGTGCCATCTACAAGGTGCACTTCAGAAACTCAGCAAAGCTCCTTCGACAGCACCCTCAGTGCTTTCTCCAAGTGGTGTTTAACGTGGAGGATTCATCAGTTGAGGGAGGATGGTAGGTGATAACCAGCAGGAGGTTTTCTTATCTACATTAGACCTGACACCATGAGACTTCATGGGGTCCAGAGTCGATGATGAGGTTTCCTAGTGCAACTCCCTCCCAACTATATATCATGTGAGCTGCCACTTCTGCTGGGTCTGTCCTGCTGGTGGGATAGGGCATATCTAGGGATGGCGATGGTGATGTCAGGGACATTGTCTGTAAGGTATGATTCCGTGAGTAAGATTGTATCAGGCTGTTGCTTGATTAACTCTCTCAATTTTGGCACTAGACCCAGGTGTTAGTAAGGAGGACTTGCAGGGTCAACAGGTCTGCCTGTGCTGTTGTCCTTTCTATCGTCTAGGTGGATGCTGGATGGCCTGTTGGGTTTCATTCTTTTTTACACTTAGTGATACTATTGAATGGTTTGCTAGGCCATTTCAGAGGACACTTGAGTCAATCACACTGATGTGGGTCTGGAGTCAGACTGGGTAAGGACTTCAGAATTCCTTCCTTGAAGTGATTATGACAATTGATAATTGTTTTGACCTGTTTTTAAACGCAGATTTATGAATTGACTTTAAATTCCCCCAGCTGCCACGGTGAGATTTGAACCCCTATCCCTACAGCATCAGCCTAGGCCTCTGGATTAATGGTCCAGTGACCAGTACGCCACCGCCATCTCCCACCTTAAATGAAGGTGCAATATTAGGTATCAGTCAGTCCTCTGGCACTGTATGTGTATTAGTACCTGTAGTACCTCTTCCCTCGATTATTTTAAAAAGTATGAATGCACTGGCCACTGCAGAGTCCTTGTAGAGACAAAGTCCCATCTTCACACTGAAGATACACTCCATCGTGTTGTGTGGCACGACCACCATGATAAGTGGGATAGATTTAGAACAGATCTGGCAGTTCAAAATTGGTACCCATGAGGTGATTTGCAGCGGCATAATTGTATTGAACCACAATCTGCAATAATTGTCCGGCACATCCCTCATTCTGGGTATGCCAGGAGCAGCAAAGAACATACATAAATTGAGGTGCCAACCCAGTGAAGCTACAACATAGGACCAAATGCATTTTAAGCAGTGGAAAGACCACATGATAGACAGAGCTAAGCATTCCCACATTAACAGATCAGACCCAAGCTTTGCAGTTCAGCTGCATCCAGTCACTTCACAGTTTAAAGTTTATTTATTAGTGTCACAAATAGGCTTACATTAACACTGCAATGAAGTTACTGTGAAAATCCCTTAGTCAACACACTGCGGCGCCTGTTCGGTTACATTGAGGGAGGATTTAACATGGCCAATGCACCCAACCAGCATGTCTTTTGGACTGTCGGAGGAAACCAGAGCACCCGGAGGAAACCCATGCGGACTCCACACAGACAATCACAGCCGGGAATCGAATCCAGGTCCCTGACTCTGTGAGGCAGCAATGCTAACCACTGTGCCACCATGCCGCCCGTTGTGGACAATTAAACAACTAACTGTAGAGACAAGTAGGGTAGAAATGTCTGCTACGAGAGGACACAGGTTTAAGGTGCTAGGGGGTAGGTACAGGGGAGATGTTAGGGGTAAGTTTTTCACACAGAGGGTGGTGGGCGAGTGGAATCGGCTGCCGTCAGGGGTGGTGGAGGCGAACTCAATAGGGTATTTTAAGAGACTCCTGGATGGGTACATGGAGCTTAATAGGATGGAGGGTTATATGTAGGTCTAGAAGGTAGGGATGTGTTCGGCACAACTTGTGGGCCGAAGGGCCTGTTTGTGTTGTAGTTTTTCTATGTTTCTATGTTTCTAACCAGAGGAGGACACTCCACAAATATCCCCATCCTCAATGATGGCAGGGCCCAGCATGTGATGGCAGAAGACAAGACTGAACGACTTGTAACCATCTACAGTCAGTAGTGGCGAGTAGATAATCCATCTCGGCCTCCTCTTCTCACCGTCACAAATGACAATCTTCAGATCAAGAAACGGCTGAAGGCATTGAATATAGTAAAGACTCTGGGACCTGACAACAACACGGAGTGTAGTATTGAAAACTTGTGCTCTAGAACTAGCTGTTCCATTAGCTAAGTTGTGCTAGTATAACTACAACACTGGCATCTACCCATCCAATGGAAGATTCCCCATTAACCTGTCCATAAAAAGCAGGACATATCCAACCAGAGCAATTATCACTCCATCAGTCTACTTTCAATCATCAGCAAAGTGATGAAAGTATCATTGACAGTGTTATGAAGTGACATTTACTCAGCAGTTACCTGTTGATTGAAGCTCAGTTTGGGTACTGTCAGTGCCACTCAGCTTCAGTTCATATTACAGCCTTGACCCAGACATGGTCAAAAGAGCTGAATTCCAGAGGTGAACTGTGACTGGCTGCTGTTGACATTAAGACAGCATTTGACCGAGTGTGGCTTCAAGGAACCGCAGCAAAACTGAAGTCAAGGGAAAAAATCTCCTTGGCTGGAGTCATACCTTGCACAAAGGAAGATAGTTGTGGTCATTGGAGGTCAATCATCTCAGCCCCAGGACATCACTGCAGGAGTTCCTCAGGGTAGTGTCTGAGAGCCAACCATCTTCAGCTGCTTCAACAATGAATGAAAACCGGAGGCCAGAAGTAGGATGTTTACTTGAAGAACATGGCTAGCTGATGCATGGAAACATCACCACTTGCAAGTTTCTGCCCAAGTCACACACGATCCAGACTCGGAACCATATTGTCATTCCTTCACTATCACTGTATCAAAATCATGGAACTCCCTTCCTGATACCGCTGGACATGTGCCTACACCAGATAAACTGTTTAGTTCAAAAAGGTGGCACGTAACCACCTGCAAATGGGCAAAAAATGCTGGTCTTGCCACATGCCAGAAATGAGTAAAATAAATAAATACATCAATAAATAAATTAGTGCTTCCTGACTCTTGAAAGTGTAAAATTACCAACACTGATATCTGAGTACAAACTAGATCAAAGATTTGCACCCAGGGCATCTGAGTGCCTCAAAATAAAACCAAGAACTGAACAGGAAAGAGACAATCCTGTACCTGATTATAATGCACTGATTGTGTTTGGCATCAACCATCTTTGAGTAGGCCACATTCGCAATAGCAAAGAGATGTCTGCAACAAAAGAAGCATGAAGATGGAAATTACAGAACTTTCTAATATTTCAACACAAGAACATTTATTTTGCCTTTTTCAATATTGCGCGCCACACCTTTTGATCAGGAGTCTTGACGTAATCTGAGCTACAGGATGTCAACTCCCAATACAGCTGGTTTGTTGCATTTTTAAACCTATTTCTCCCCCCTCCTTTTCTGGGCTTTGGGAGGTGCAGATTTTGGAAGTATCCCAGCAAACAGCCATTAGCAGACTAGTCATTAATGGAGGTTCAAGGCAGCCAAATTGGACTCTGTCCTCAATGTGCACACTTGCTCGCCTTGATCACAGGGTTGCAATCAGCAGTCAGCCTGACTTACTCCAACCCTACCTAGCCCAGTGGCACTAAACACCTGAACTGCTGCTCCCACTGTGACCATCTGCTGAAGACCCTGCCTCTGATAGTTCCCCATTCCCAATGAAGTTAAAGCTGGGCACTTACGGTGGATTTTCTGCAAATGATTTCCCTTTATATTTCAACACTGCATCAGTCCCGTAAATGTTGTACATTTTATATGGATTCACAGATAAGAGGATGCTGCCAATGTATGTCTGCAAGAAAGAAACACATTTGTTTATAAAGTGGTGATGAGAATCAATGTGGGCCATGGACTATAACCCTGAACAAAATGCTCACCAGAATCTTGCGAACCATTCATCCATTTCTGGTTACAGTGACTTAATTGTTGAAATCAGGAAGGTAACTTGTTATACTCCAGGTAGCCAGGCAGTGAAATCAATCTTTACACATTTTTATAAGCATTTATTTACAGACATATACATTACAAGCATATACTTTCTAACCCAATCACCTATTTATATGATTCCCAAGTGAATACCCATTTGCTTCTGCTCCTTGTAGCTACGATGTGGAGATACCAGCGTTAGACTGGGGTAAGCACAGTAAGAAGTCTCACAACACCAGGCTTCACGACACACGACAACGCAGAATCGCTGAGCAGAAACTGATAGCCAAGTTCCCCACACATGAGGACGGCCTCAACCGGGATCTTAGGTTCATGTCACACTATCTGTAACCCCCACAACTTGCCTGGGCTTGCAAAATCTCACTAACAAAATCACACACCTCTTTAACTTGTGCTTGGCCCTCTCTCCACTCACATTGTCTGTACCTTTAAGACTTGATTACCTGTAAAGACTCGCATTCCAACCATTATCTTGTAAATTGAGTTTGTGTCTGTATATGCCCTATTTGTGGACACAAGTCCTCACTCACCTGATGAAGGAGCAGCGCTCCGAAAGCTTGTGCTGCCAAATAGACCTGTTGGACTTTAATCTGGCGTTGTGAGACTGCTTACTGTCCTTGTAGCTACACCAGTGCGTGTCGGTGCTGGACCCCAGCCTGGATAAATAGGGAGGGTGAGGGGCAGGAGGGGGCATCTGACTGCAACCATCCACCAAATCCCAAAATATGATGGTTGATAGGTGGATGATGTGGTGACCCCGTGTCGCATGGGAAAAGCTGAAAGAAGAACTAATTTGTGTTTGGTTGCTATTTCCTCGATGCTTCTCCAACTCTTGCATTCCTAACCCATCCCCTAAACTAGATCCAGAATATTTTTCTTGTTGAATAAAAATAAACTGAAAGAGAGCACAGCTGAACAGCTGGGAACCCCTTCCTTCCTTGCCACTTAGATTTCTTTTGGGATCGCGATAATCGTCATTCTCTCCAGTCACTGAGAGTTTCCTGATCCATATTCACATTTTCATGGTAAGTTTTCTTCTCTTGCCCTGAACACACCTGGTGTTACAGTACTTACATATATAATATGCTGTTCAAACCTCTTCTTTAAATTGTACAACACTGAACCATCATGTAGGTCTCTGAAAACAAAAACAGAAATATTACAAAGGCTGCAATGTGAGAACCATTTTTCTTAAAGGCCCAGTAACAAATGTAACGTGTAAAAGCCCTGTAACACACTGTCCAATAACTTGTGTGTACTGTGTAAACACATGTACATGTAGGGGAAAAAAATCATTTGCATTGATTCCCTGAGGCAGGCAATGCCACTAACTGCCACTTGCATATAACCTGCAGCATTTCTTATTGATATCATTGAAGAACACAGCTCGGGTTCTGCAGATAGCAGCTCACAGCTCTGTCTGCCCCTAGGAAATCAAGTGTTGTGCATATAGTGCCACTTGCAACTGTGTTTTGTGAATGAACTGCCGCCACCATCCCCACCTCTCCTCCACCACCAGTACTAACGAACAGAAAACAAAGAGTGGGGATAAATGGGTGTTTTTCTGGTTGGCGATCAGTGATTAGTGGTGTGCCTCAGGAATCAGTGTTGGGACTGCAATTGTTTACAATTTACATAGATGATTTGGAGTTGGGGACCAAATGTAGTGTGTCAAAGTTCACAGATGACACTAAGATGAGTAGCAGAGCAAAGTGTGCAGAGGACACTGAACGTCTGCAAAGGGATACAGATAGTTCAAGGGAATGGGCAAGAGTCTGGCAGATTTTTGATTTGATTTATTATTGTCACATGTATTAACATACAGTGAAAAGTATTGTTTCTTGCACGCTATACAGACAAAACATACCATTCATAGAGAAGGAAACGAGAGAGTGCAAAATGTAGTGTTACAGTCATAGCTAGGGTGTAGAGAAAGATCAACTTAATGCAAGGTAAGTCCATTCAAAAGTCTGACAGCAGCAGGGAAGAAGCTGTTCTTGAGTCGTTTGGGGTATGTGAGCTCAGAGTTTTGCATCTTTTTCTCGAAGGAAGAAGGTGGAAGAGAGAATGTCTGGGGTACGTGGGGTCCTTAATTATGCTGGCTGCTTTGCCGAGGCAGTGGGAAGTTTAGACAGAGTCAATGGATGGGAGGCTGGTTTGCGTGATGGATTGGGCTACATTTACGACCTTTTGTAGTTCCTTGCGGTCTTGGGCAGCGCAGGAGCCATACCAAGCTGTGATACAACCAGAAAGAATGCTTTCTATGGTGCATCTGTAAACGTTTGTGAGAGTCATAGCTGACATGCCAAATTTCCTTAGTCTTCTGAGAAAGTAGAGGCGTTGGTGGGCTTTTTTAACTATAGCATGGGGGGACCAGGACAGGTTGTTGGTGATCTGGACACCTAAAAACTTGAAGCTCTCGACCCTTTCTACTTCGTCCCTGTCGATGTAGACAGGGGCATGTTCTCCTTTACGCTTCCTGATGTCGATGACAATCTCCTTCATTTAGTTGACATTGAGGGAGAAAGATGGAATACCATGTTGGTAAATGTGAGGTCATCCATTTTGGTAGGAATAACAGCAAAATGGACTATTATTTAAATGGTAAAAAATTGCAGCATGCTGCTGTGCAGAGGGACCTGGGTGTCCTTGTGCAAGAATCACAAGGAGTTGGTTTGCAGTTGCAGCAGGTAATTCAGAAGGCAGATGGAATTTTGTCCTTCATTGCTAGAGGGATGGAGTTTAAAAACAGGGAGGTTATGTTGCAGCTGTTTAAGGTGCTGATGAAGCCACACCTGGAGTACTGTGTACAGTTTTGGTCTCCTTACTTGAGAAAGGATATACTGGCACTGGAGGGGGTGCAGAGGAGATTCACGAAGTTGATTCTGGAGTTGAGAAGGTTGGTTCATGAGGAGAGACTGAGTAGACTGGGACTATACTCATCGGAATTCAGAGGGGGGATCTTATAGAAACATATAAAATTATGAAGGGAATAGAAGATAGAACCAGGGAGGTTGTTTCCACTGGCAGGTGAAACCAGAACTAGGGGGCATAGCCTCAAAATAAGGGGGAGCAGATTTAGGACTGAGTTGAGAAGGAACTTCTTCATACAAAGGGTTGTGAATCTGTGGAATTCCCTGCCCAGTGAAGCAGCTGAGGCTACCTCATTGAATGTTTTTAAGGCAAAGATTGATAGATCTTTGAACAGCAAAGGAATTAAGGATTATGGTGAGTGGGTGGATAAGTGGAGCTGAGTCCACGAAAAGATCAGCCAAGATCTTATTGAATGGTGGAGCAGGCTCGAGGGGCCAAATGGCCTACTGCTGCTCCTAGTTCTTGTGTACTGTCCAAAAGCTTGCATGTATGGCACAATACTTTTGCACATTCTACCCAACAGCTTGCTTATCACTCACATTATCACAGGGTTTGTATTGATGTACACTGCTGAACTTTGATTTCAGCTGAGACACTCTTTCCTTGTTGAAATGCCTCGATCTCATTCGTGAAATCCTTAATCAGGGTGTGCTAGGATCACATTTAAAAGACGTCAATAGAGTCAAAATTATTTGTTAGGTCAATAAGACGTGAAAAGAAATCCAAAACTATATATATTGAATATTTATTGCCTTTTGCTATTTTTAAAATGGACTTTCTGCTGAACCAAAAAGTTGGTTGCTACAAGTCACATGACCACAGGATTGGTCCTGTGTTCTGGAAGCTACCAACAGGAGTTACAGGAACAACAGAATCCTTCTCTTATTATTGTGGAATCTCACATCCAGTTGTAAGGACATTATAACAAAACGAGGGGACTCGCAGATCAAAACTTGTTATGCCTATAGAGTTGTTAACAGACCCATCTCACACCTGGGAAGGGCGTCATGGTGGCAGTGGTTAGCACTGCTGTCTTATAGCACCAGGGACCCAGGTTCAATTCCAGCCTTGGACTGTGTGGAATTTGCATGTTCTCTCCGTGTCTGTGTGGGTTTCCTCCGGGGGCTCCGGTTTCCTCCCACAGTCCAATGATGTACAGGCTAGGTGGATTGGCCGTGCTAAATTGCCCCTTAGTGTCCCATGATGTGTAGGTTAGGGGGATTAGCGGAATAAATACGTGGGATAATGGGAAATGGCCTAGTTGGGATTTTCTGTCGGTGAGTCGGTGCACTGCACTGTAGGATTCTTATGATTCTATGACTGTCCAGATGCATTTCAAAAGGTGATCATTGAGAGGACAATGGATATCATTTGCATCTTGATAAGCTTACCCCTCTAGCAGTGTCAGAGAATGTGCCTAGACAATGGCTTCCCAATACAAGAATATGGACAGAGGGTAAAAGCTAATGACTGGGACATTATCTGTAACCAAAGCCAGTCCCAGACAATAGATCCCTTTAACATCATTGTGGAGAAAGAAGGTCAGGTAACTTGAGTGGCCATTTTGAAACCTCAATATTCCTTTGAGAACCGAGAAACTCTCAGACGCCTGTTTTAAGAACTCCAGCAGACCAGTTGAGCAAACAGTCAGCCAGCATCTCTCAGCCTGTTTGATTTTAAAAGTCTGATCATTGCCTGCATGATCTAAGCACAGAAGCTCCATCATGCTGCATCGTCATTTGTTTCAAGGATTTTCGTGTTGCTGCCCCCAACCAGAAGCTCATCTGGACTGAATCGCACGACAAAGGAAACACCCTCTGGACTTTTGACTTCTCGGACTGTGGAAATCAGGTGAACTAATATTCATTTCGATGTTTTTTTCACTGTTGTTGCCCATAGTTGTAAATCTTCCTCTTTTCTATCCCTACCCCCCCCCCCCGTATAGGTGTGTGTGCGCATGCCCGTGTGTGTGTGTGTCCTCCCTGGATTTTAAATTGAATAAACTAACCTTCTGAGTAAATCATAACGTGAGCTTGCTGTGAGTTATTATTAAATTAGATCACACAAACTGAGACTGTGGGGAAACACACCACAACTCGTTTTAAAAGTAAGTCAGATAGGGAGAGGATAAAGACGTTCAGTTTCTCTCTGCTGTTCGTAGCAGTTTGATATTTATAGTTCCCTGAGACCACAAATCCTGATGTGGAGATGCCGGCGTTGGACTGGGGTAAACACAGTAAGAAGTTTAACAACACCAGGTTAAAATCCAACAGGTTTAAACCTGTTGGACTTTAACCTGGTGTTGTTAAACTTCTTACCACAAATCCTCCCAGACTATATGCAATTGTAAGTCAGTGCTCCTATTAATTTGGCGATATCTTAGGTTGCTGTCCTGATAAATTCACCAATAGCAGACTAGCACCAAGAAAAGTCTCACTCAAAATCCAGTACACAAAACTCCAACAGAACAACCCATTGAGTAGGCAAGTAGCCCCAAGATTCCTGGCCTCACTGGGTCAGATTATCCAAGGCTCAGAGAGAACAGACCACTCATTCACAGCCCCAGGCACCACTTCATGTGTCAGATATGACACATGGAATGGATAAAACACTCTGAATATGCAGGAAGGCCCTCACCGCAGCAGAGTCTCTGCACATCCATCTCTGCTACAGCTTTGAGATTATCATAGAATCATAGAAACCCTACAGTACAGAAAGAGGCCATTCGGCCCATCGAGTCTGCACCGACCACAATCCCACCCAGGCCCTACCCTCATATCCCTACATATTTTACCCGCTAATCCCTCTAATCTACGCATCCCAGGACACTAAGGGGTAATTTTAGAATGGCCAATCAACCTAACCCGCACATCTTTGGACTGTGGGAGGAAACCGGAGCACCCGGAGGAAACCCACGCAGACACGAGGAGAATGTGCAAACTCCACACATGTGATTCATTCGGCAAAATGCAGGTTTGACTGCAATATTCTCGATAAAAGCTCAAAAATAAACAATCACAAAAAAGGGATTGCATACAAAACCTTTACATATTTCACCTAACCCGAACACAAAATACCAACCCCACTGACTCCCCATTTTAGCACTCAGCTGATTAGCTCCAATCCACTTTGACTGTCCTTCCTGCGAATCTGATTCCATCCGTTGCCTCCCTATAACAATGACCAGTTCTGTTGTCAATCTAAATTCTCCCTTCACAATGGGATCTTGTGCCCTCTGTCCTGAAATTTTTGAACATATTGTGCCAGGTTTATTTCCTCTGTTCTGTTACACAGCTTGTATAAGTGTTTTAAGATTCTCTTCCAGTGAATCTGGCTAATCAAGTCACAGCTCCATAAGTTTCATAGCTCATCTCTACAATACTGAAGAGTGCCCTCGTTAATCCCAACAGGTGTCCTTGTTATCTAGGTGTTCCAGGGTTGCACTCTATTTATTGACTACAGCTCAGCCTTCAACACTATTATTCCCACGAAACTCATCTCCAAACTCCGTGGCCTGGGCCTCGGCACCTCCCTCTGTGACTGTATCCTGAACTTCCTAATTCACAGACCACGATCAGTAAGGATAGGCAACAATACCTCCTCCACGATCATCCTCAACACCGGTGCCCCACAAGGCTGTGTTCTCAGCCCCCTACTGTACTCCTTATACACCTATGACTGTGCGGCCAAATTCCCCTCCAATTCGATTTTCAAGTTTGCTGAAGACACCACCGTAGTGGGTCGGATCTCAAACAATGACGAGACACAGTACAGGAATGAGATAGAGAATCTGGTGAACTGGTGTGACAACAATAATCTCTCCTTCAATGTCAACAAAACGAAGGAGATTGTCATCGACTTCAGGAAACGTAAAGGAGAACATGCCCCTGTCTACATCGACAGGGACGAAGTAGAAAGGGTCGAGAGCTTCAAGTTTTTAGGTGTTCAGATCAACCTGTCCTGGTCCCTCCATGCTGACACTATAGTTAAGAAAGCCCACCAACACCTCTACTTTCTCAGACTAAGGAAATTTGGCATGTCAGCTACGACTCTCACCAACTTTTACAGATGCACCATAGAAAGCATTCTTTCTGGTTGTATCACAGCTTGGTATGGCTCCTGCTCTGCCCAAGACCACAGGAAACTACAAAAGGTCGTGAATGTAGCCCAATCCACCATGCAAACCAGGCTCCCATCCATTGACTCTGTCTACACTTCCCGCTGCCTCGGCAAAGCAGCCAGCATAATTAAGGACCCCATGCACCCCCTAGACATTCTCTCTTCCACCTTCTTCCTTCGGGAAAAAGATACAAAAGTCTGAAGTCACGTACCAATCGGCTCAAGAACAGCTTCTTCCCTGCTGCTGTCAGACTTTTGAATGGACCTACCTCGCATTAAGTTGATCTTTCTCTACACCCTAGCTATGACTGTAACAGTACATTCTGCACTCTCTCGTTTCCTTCTCTATGAACGGTATGTTTTGTCTGTATAGCACGCAAGAAACAATACTTTTCACTGTATGTTAATACATGTGACAATAATAAATCAAATCAAATCAACACCACCTCCAGGATCCTACAATTACCAGGGCTGTCAGCATTGTCTCAGTTTTGTTTTTTTTTAATTAAGAAGGCTAAGACCTTCCCAGTGAAGTTGAGGAAAGTAGGTAAGGTGACTAAATGAATTAGAAAGGTGTTAGATGCTACTTGCTGAGCTATGAAAAAGCTGCAGGTTGTATGATGGGAAGACTGATTAGCTCCACACTGGAGAAGTCCTGGGAAAGTATAAGTTACACTAGGAAATGCCCAACGCACCATAAACACATGCGTATAGTTCAGCTGAACTTACTCCAACTGGGTCATATCGGCCACTCCCTCTTCTTCCAGGTGTTTCCGATGGTGCACAAGAGGCTGATCACTGAGGGAGTACATCTGGAGCCAAGAACAAATCACAGAAACACAAGCAGTTAATCTTTCCTTCATTTTGAACTTGTGAATGAAACATCTGTTTCTTATTCAAACCAGATCTTTATCTCAAATAAAACCCCTCCACCTCCTGAACTCTGGGCATTTTCTTTCTAATTTCAGAATGTCCTCCAGAATATGTTCCTGATGATACAAAAAATTATGAGATCTCTTTATTGCCTCCTAACTTTATAACCATTTTTACGGAAATTGGTACACCTAAATGTGCAAAGGGAGCACATACTTTGATGTTGAGTATAGGCAACAGAGGTTAAATAGTTTCAGATAAAGGATAACACTATAAAGAATGGGATTGAGCCCCGAACGGTCTTTTCGCATGTTGAGACACATTTCCGGTTTGAGGTTTTTCTCGAAGTATACAGATCAATTTTTACAAAAAATATATTTACCATCCTGACAGGTACACATTGGCAGTGAAGTCAACTAAGCAACTAAGAATAATCCTGATCTGTAGTAAAAAAGTTAGACACTGGAAACTGAAGCACTGGAACTGGTCTCAGCCAGGGAGGAATCCTTTCCACTGGTAAAGATAGCTCAGTGCATCATTGGCTGTGCCAGGGTGTAAAATACGAGTACAGAGCTAGGAGCAGTAGGCCATTCAGCCCCTCAAGCCTGCTCCATCATGACTGATCTGATAGTAACCTCAAATCTGCCTAACCCTGATAATCTATCACCACCGTGCTTCCCTCGAATGTATCCGCCTCTGCCTAAAAAGTATTCAAAGACTCTGCTCCCACCACCGCGAGTTCCAAAGACTCCCGATCTTCTGAGTGAAAGATTTTCACTTCATCTCCGTTTTAAATGGGCGACTCCTCACTTTTAAACAGTGACCCCCTCATTCTAGATTCTCCCAAAGAGGAAATATCCTCTCCGCATCCACCCTGGCAATATCCCTCAGAATCTTGTGTTTCAATCAAAATAGGTGACAAATGAGAATCTGCTTTGTTCTCAAGTGGATCAGTGGGCTAAAAAGTGCCAACTTGGAGGAGGATACAGAAAAATAGGATAACAGCTGGAATGGGAGGGGGGCCAACTAAACAGAGTAAATAGCTTAAAGGAGAGGGAGGGGGAACAAGCACTGTGTCTTGTGAAAAGGTAGAGTGCTGGATGTAAGGTATAGGGAATGTGTGAAAAGATAGAGAGTTGATTGGGCTACAGTGTGTGTGTGTGTGTGTGTGTGTGTGATGGGGCACAGTGATTATGAGTGTGGGTGAAAGGGTGGAGACTTGGATGGGTACAGTGATTGTGTGTATGAGAAAGGTTGGGTGGCGGGTTGGATGGGTACAAAGTGTGTGTTGATGCCATTTCTCGGGGTGTGATAGTCTGCTGTAGAGTTGGTTAGCTCAGCTGGTTAGAATGTGTGTCCCTGTACTAGCTAAGTAGTTCTTGAGGCTGCTTCTTCTATATATCCCATTGAGGTATAATCGAAAGACTGCTAGAGATAGAAATGTGTGGAGACCCTCGATTAGCAACCTTTAGACAGCCGAGGCTGCTACATGCAATGAGAAAGAGAGAGAGAGACGGCCTGCTTTAAGTGAACCAGATTATATAATTTGAGGATAGTCTCCCTCAGGAACACGTCCTTTCCCAGAGATCACCATCACCTGAGGCTGTAACTGGTTTATTGGTGTAAGCAAGCGTGCTTAAAGTCATAGGAATAACTGATAATTAATGTTGCCAATTGCCTTATGTTATATGACATTTGGAGGCACAATGCAGACTTACCTCGATTCCTGGGGCAGCATGCTATCTGCACACTTTTCTTCTATGATATGGCTAAATATCTTGTGTGCTATCCTGGCAACAGGATACACAACTGACTAATGTGAAAGCAAGATACCAAAATTTGACAACACAACTCCTGCCAATACTTACCCCTCCCACTTTTAAAAGAAGGTCCTATTGCAATATTATTTAAAGGTGAGCAAAATTTATGGAATTTTTCCACTGCAAAATGTCTGAAAGTGCTGTGCCGTGTTTTTGGAACTGGGTCGGTACATTTTCCACAAAATGTTGCCTCATCCCCACAGGGAGGGGAGAGGAGTAGGTGACCTGTCCACATAAAAGCTTTGAAAGGAATGGAAAGGACAGAAGGGGCAGTGGCTCTAACACAAGAGAGAAGTGGGGCAAAGGCTGTGGAGAGGCCAAGTTCTGTGTAATGCCTTCTTCCTTTTTGGAGATGAACTCCTCCAGGCTTCGCGACAGTGAAATCTTAAGTGTGTTAACGTAGAAGCTTTAGTACAGGAGAAAGGTATTCAGGCCTTTCAACAGGCACTCAACTTAGGCTGCTTTTGGGTGCTGAGAAGAAACAAAAGCTTGCATTTAGGAACATAACAGATGGGAGCAGGGCCAGTCTGTACAGACTCTTGGGACTGCTCTGACATTCAATTAGATGATGGTTGCCTTTCAACCTCAACCTCAATGGACAGCCGAAGGGCCTATTTCCATGATGTAAACCTCTATAACTCCACTTTCTTATCCTATCCCTATATCCCTCTGTTCCCTAAATGCCTCAAAATCTCTCAATCTCAGACTTAAATATACTCAACCATGAAGCATCCATAGATCTCTGGAGGGGAGAGTTGCAAAGATTCTGAACTCTCTGAGACAATGACCCCTAGTCCCAGGCAGGGGAAACAACCTCTCAGCATCTATCCCATCAAGCTCTCAAATCATTTTATAAATGTTCAATGAGATCACTTCATTCTTATAAACCTCCGAGAATATCAGCCTATTCCACTCAAACAACACTCACATCCCATGAATCCATGTATTGAACATTTGGTGCTCTCCCTCTAAGACAAATGTCTCTTTCCTTAGTTAAGGGGGACAAACCTGCACATTGTATTTAGGTCTGATCTCACCAACGGCCTATATAATTGCAGCCAGACCTTCTACTCAAACAAAAACAGAAAATGCTGGCAAATCTCAGCAGGTCTGACAGCATCTGTGGAGAGAGAATAGAGCCAACGTTTTGAGTCTGGATGACCCTTCATTAGGGCGATATTATGAGGGTGGGGGTGAGGGGGCTGCAATTGGACAAAGGGAATGTAAATGATAATGAAGAAGGCCGAGAAAGGTGCTAAAAGTGTCCATTAAGTGATCAGAATGTGTGGATGGCAGAATGGAGGCACAGACTGTTAAGGGACTGCCTAGAGGAATGTGGCAGTTGCCCTGAAAGTGGTGGGGAGGAGCAGTGATTGCAATAGACCAGATTGAAGGAGATGCACGTGAAGGGCTGCTTTACCTGAAAGCGGTGTTTAGGACCGGGGATGGTGAGCAGGGAAGCGGTAAAAGGGGCAGGTGTTGCACTTTCTATGATTGTATGGGAAGGTGCCATGGGCAGGGTGGTGCAGTGTTGGGTGTGACGGAGGAGTGGACCAGGGTGTCCCGGAGAGAATGGTTCCTGTGGAATGCTGACAGGGGGAGTGAGGGGAAGATATGTTGAGTGATGGCATCATGCTGGAGTTGGCAGAAATGGCGGAGGACAATCCTTTGAATGCGGATTGCACTTTGGAAGGATAAACCAAAGTAGAACGTACAGAGTAAATGGTAGGACTCTGAAGAGTGCAGTTGAACAGAGGGATCTGGGAATACAGGTGCAGAATTCCCTAAAAGTGACATCACAGGTGGATAGGGTCATAAAGAGTGCCTTGGGTACATTGGCCTTTATAAATCGGAGTATCGAGTATAAAAGTTGGAGTGTTATGGTAAGGTTATATAAGGCATTGGTGAGGCCGAATTTGGAGTATTGTGTACAGTTTTGGTCACCTAGTTACAGGAAGGATGTAAATAAGGTTGAAAGAGTGCAGAGAAGGTTCACAAGGAGGCTGCTGGGACTTGAGAAGCTGAGTTACAGAGAGAGATTGAATAGGTTGGGACTTTATTCCCTGGAGCATGGAAGAATGAGGGGAGATTTGATAGAGGCGTATAAGATTTTGATGGGTATAGATAGAGTGAATGCAAGCAGGCTTTTCCCACTGAGGCTAGGGGAGAAAAAAACCAGAGGGCATGGGTTAAGGGTGAAAGGAGAAAAGTTTAAAGGGAATATTAGGGGGGGCTTCTTCACGCAGAGAGTGGTGGGAGTGTGGAATGAGCTGCCGGATAAAGTGGAAAACATTTAAGAAAAACTTGGACGGGTTCATGGATGAGAGGGGTGTGGAGGGATATGGTCCAAGTGCAGGTCAGTGGGACGAGGCAAAAAATGGTTCGGCACAGACAAGAAGGGCCAAAAGGCCTGTTTCTGAGCTGTAATTTTCTATGGTTCTATGGATTCTGGTGGGGTGAAAAATGAGGACAAGGGGGACCCTATCCTGGTTCTGGGAGGGAGGGAGGGAAGGGGGTGAGAGCAGTGGCCCAGGGGATGGGCCGAATGTGGTTGAGAGCCCTGTCAACCACAGTGGGTAGAAAACCACAGCTGAGGAAGAAAAAAGACATATTGGCAAACCTTTTTGCAATAATAGGCCAGCATACCATTTGCCTCTGCTTTCCAAATTGTATGCTGTATCTACATGTAACTTTCTGCAACTTAAGTAAAAAGATCCCCAAATCCCTCTGAACATCAACATTTACTAGTCTCTCATCTTAAAAAAAATTCTGCTTTTTCTTTCTTCCTACCAAAGTGGATAATTTCACACTTCCCCAAAATATACTCCAACCACCACCTATTCCTCAATCACTTAACTGGTGATCCATTCTTCTCACAGCTTACTTTCCCCATCTAGCTTTGTAACAGTCACACAAGAACTCACAAGAAATAGAAGCAGGAGTAGGTTCACCAGGCCCTTCACGCCTACCCGGCCATTCAATACCATCATGTCTGATCAATGCCAGCCTCAACTCCTTTTCTGTCCCATTTCCCCATAGCCCTCTATTCCTCAATCTATCAAATATTTATCAGATATTATCATTTATCTTTGCTATACCCCACTCGGTCCTCTCGTCTGAGTCATTGATAGAAATTGTAACAACTGAGACCCAAGCATTGATCCTTACGGCATTTCATTGTTACATCCTACCACCCTGAAAATGATACATAAATTCCTATCCTCTGCTTTCTGTCTGTTAACCAATCCTCCATCCATGTCATATTACCCCAATTCCATCATCTCTATCTTATCTAACAACCTCTTGTGTCACACCTTATTAAAATTCTAAATATACTCATCAATTGGTTCCCTATGTAGTTAACAACTTGAATAGATTTGTCAAACATGATTTTCCTTTACTCAAACAATGTTGACTTTGTCTAATCATATTGTGATTCCGAGGGTCCTGTTACAACAGCCTTAGCAATAGCTGTAAAACTGCCTTCCATGGACTCAGGGTGCCCCAAGCACTTTAAATATCTTTTTGGAATGCAGTCACTGTTATAATGTAGAGAAAATGGCACCCCATTTATGCACAGCAAGATTCCACAAATCGTAATGTGTTAACGATCAGACAGTTGGTTTTGTAGTGATGCAGTTAAGGATAAATATTGGCTAGGGCACTGAGTGTTTTGCAATTCCAACTATCCTTCTGTGAAAACTGAAATCAAGTTCCCTTGATAATTAAGTATAGCTGTCCTTTAATCCTTGGGATGCCAAGGATGAATTTAGTCATCCAAATTACTAAATTGGCAGCATACTACTTTTATGCGGTGAGCTCATAGTGCCATTTTATTCAAGTGGATTCAACAAACCATAGAATCATAGAAACCCTACAGCACAGAAAGAGGCCATTCGGCTCAACAGGTCTGCACCGACCACAATCCCACCCAGGCCCTACCCCCATACCCCTCCATATTTTACCCATTAATCCCTCTAACCTACGCATCTCAGGACACTAAGGGGCAATTTTAGCATGGCCAATCAACCGAACATGCACATCTTTGGACTGTGGGAGGAAACCGGAGCATCCGGAGGAAACCCACGCAGACACGAGGAGAATGTGCAAACTCCACACAGTGCAAAACCACTCCTAAAACCCTTTGCACTGGATGCTCCAGTTTCCTCCCACAATCCAAAGATGTGCAGTTTGAGTGGATTGGCCATGATAAACAAAGAACAAAAGAACAAAGCACAGGAACAGGCCCTTCGGTCCTCCAAGCTCACGCCGCTCCCTGGTCCCAACTGGACCATTCTTTTGTATCCCTCCATTCCCACTCCGTTCATGTGGCTACCTGGATAAGTCTTAAACGTTCCCAGTGTGTCTGCCTCCACCACCTTGCCCGGCAGCGTATTCCAGGCCCCCACCACCCTCTGTGTAAAATACATCCTTCTGATATCTGTGTTAAACCTCCCTCCCCTCACCTTGAACCTATGACCCCTCGTGAACGTCACCACCGACCTGGGAAAAAGTTTCCCACCGTTCACCCTATCTATGCCTTTCATAATTTTATACACCTCTATTAGGTCACCCCTCATCCTCCGTCTTTCCAGTGAGAACAACCCCAGTTTACCCAATCTCTCCTCATAACTAAGCCCTTCCATACCAGGCAACATCCTGGTAAACCTCCTCTGCACTCTCTCTAAAGCCTCCACGTCCTTCTGGTAGTGTGGCGACCAGAACTGGACGCAGTATTCCAAATGCAGCCGAACCAACGTTCTATACAACTGCAACATCAGACCCCAACTTTTATACTCTATGCCCTGTCCTATAAACGCCGGCATCTCCACATCTGTCCTATAAAGGCAAGCATGCCATATGCCTTATTCACTACCTTCTCCACCTGTGACGTCACCTTCAAGGATCTGTGGACTTGCACACCCAGGTCCCTCTGCGTATCTACACCCTTTATGGTTCTGCCATTTATTGTATAGCTCCCCCCTACGTTAGTTCTACCAAAATGCATCACTTCACATTTATCTGGATTGAACTCCATCTGCCATTTCTTTGCCCAAATTTCGAGTCTATCTATATCCTTCTGTAGCCTCTGACAATGTTCCTCACTATCTGCAAGTCCAGCCATTTTCGTGTCGTCCGCAAACTTACTGATCACCCCAGTTACACCTTCTTCCAGATCGTTTATATAAATCACAAACAGCAGAGGTCCCAATACAGAGCCCTGCGGAACACCACTAGTCACAGGCATCCAGCCGGAAAAAGACCCTTCCACTACCACTCTCTGTCTTCTGTGACCAAGCCAGTTCTCCACCCATCTAGCCACCTCCCCCTTTATCCCATGAGATCCAACCTTTTGCACCAACCTACCATGAGGGACTTTGTCAAACGTTTTACTAAATTGCCCCTTAGTGTCCCAAGATGTGCTGGTTAGATGGATTAGTGGGGTAAATGTTGTGGGGATAGAGTGGGGGGGGGGGGGGGGGGGGGTGGTCCTGGATAAAATGCTCTCTTGGAGGGTTTGTGCAGACTCAATGGGCCAAATGGCCTTCTTCTGCACTGTAGGGATTCTATGTTTCTACACTTGAGAGCATAAGTACAAATGAAATACTTCATTGCATTAATAATTCTGCTCTGGTTCATACAGTGCAACATAAGAATTGTACAATAATACACAAGTACTCAATATTGAAAGGATTTACCTTATTAAACCAAGGCATTCCTTTTCCATTATCATAATCCTCTTCCCATTCTTGCGAATGCATTTCCTTCGGAACAGGGCCTGGCACTAGAGGGCCTGTTGTATTCTCCTGCCTGTAGACTGAGAGTTTTGTAACGTTTTGCACTGGTGGATGTTGAAACCCCTTTCTTGCTGAGTAAGAGCCAGCCATCCTCCCTGAATCACTTTGAGACCAATGGTATTTTGAGTGATGGTGACGTGGAGGAGGTGAGGTTCGATAACGTACTGAGTGAACACGAGGCAGTACGACCGCATACCTTCCCATTGCACTTTCTTCATCGTCAGGTTGTTCCATTGGTTTCGAATGTTTCCCAGACATCTTTGGTGAGACAGGTCTCTGGAACTCTAACTCAGGAGATTGATTAGATGATTGCATTTCAGCCGACGGATAACTCTGCACATTAAAAGGTCTCCTTTGAGACTGTGGACTTCGCTGTCCCATAGTTTTGCTGACTTCACCTTGAGAATGTTGTAGGACAGGTGCCTGTTCTGTCTTGTGGCCAAAACGTTTAAATAATGGTTTTGGTGAAGGTGTCCTTTGAATTTGTCCTTCGGTATTCTTACGGCCAAGTAATTTCATCTGTGGACTTGCTGAAGGTGAACGCAAAGGGCCCATGAGTGCCCCAGCTTGTTTCATCGAAGGTTGCGGGGAGGGTGGATTTGGGGATCCTCTTACGCTCATTGGCATTCTCCCCGATCTCATTGATGGCTGTGGCGAAGGTGGTCTTTGAGATCCAGATGGACTTCTCTGCCTTACTGATGATCGAGGTGAAGGAGGGTGTTGGGGCTCACTGCTCTTAGGTTGTCTAAAATGCTTTAAGAATGATTTTCCAGAATTTGACTTTGTGCTGTCAGCTTGCGGAGGTTTGCGGCCAAACATTTTGAATTTTGGTTTTGGAGAAGGTGTCAATGGAGAGCTCATCTGTTCCCCTGGTGGTCCATTCTGCCCGAAAGCAGGTTGCTGGTAGGGTGGTCTTTGGAACCCTTTGACACTCACTAACTGCCCTTGCTTTTTAAGTGATGATTTTGGGGAAAGTGATCGGCAGTGTGGATTTGCTTCCATGTGCTGCTTGATGGATTGTCTTGGAGAAGGTAATGTTTGGGATTCTCTAACCATAGGGTGACGAAAACCTTTTAAATATGGGTTTGTAAGGCGTGGCTGTGAAGGCTTTATCAGGGGTTCCTTTGCATCTGAAGAAGGACTTACTACTGACCTTGGACCCATGGGGAGGCCACCACGCTTCATAAAAGGACTTCGAAGAAAAGGCTTTGATGCCTGTTGAGGAGGAATCTCCTGGGATGCTCTAACATTGACACGATTATGTGCTTGTTTTAGTGATGCTTGAGGGGATGATGGTCTTTGAGTTTCCACTATATCCAAGGGAGGTCCATGCTGCCTCACTGATTGTTGTGAAGAATTTGGTCCGGGTTGATAATTTACTGCAGGATGACCAAACCGTTTTAAAAAAGGATTTCCAGAAGCTGGTTTGGGAAATTCTGATGGTATTCTTTTAGGACCAAAATGCTTTAACTTTGATATGTCAAGAGATGGATTCCCACTTTGTGTAAGACTTTGTTGGGCAACGGATTGTTTACGGAGCAGTGTATTTTGGCTTTCTCTTATGCTTTGTGATGGTCTTGGTGAGGAGGGTCTTCGAATCGATGCTCTCGGTGAGGAGGGTCTTCGAATTGATGCTCTCGGTGAGGTGGGTCTTTGGGGCTCATTCTTAGGCAGACCAATCCGTCGTAGAAATGGATTGCCAGATGATGGTTTGGGGACTTTTGCCTCTGGTGCCTTGTTGCCAAACATCCCCAGAGCTCGCCTTGGAGAAGGTGACCTTTGCTTTATTGATGCCTGTGGTGAAGGTGGTTTTCTGGATTCTTCACCAGGCACAATTTTTAAAGGTGACTGTGACAAAGGCTGTCCATGCTGCCTTAATGATGATTGAGGTGAAGGAGGCCTCTGGGGTGCACTGTGAGGAGGTTGACCAAAGTGTTTAAATGGTTTTGGGGAGATTGGCTTTGGTCTTTCAGAAGTTGGTGCTTTCCGACCAAACATCCTGAATGGCGAATGTGGCAGAGGTGGACTACGTTGTCTTAATGACGAAGGTGGTGAAGATGGTCTTTGTGAATCTCTTTTCATCGAGCTGCCGATTTTTTGTAAGGGTGGTTGAGAGGGTGGCAATGGGCTATTTTGTCTTAGTGAAGATTTTGGAGAAGGATGGTTTGGGAATTCTACAGGAGAAGGGGCTGCAAAGCGTTTAAACAAGTGAGGATAAACTGTGTTTGGGGCCAATGCTGCTGGTGCTTTCTTTTGGCCAAACATCCTATTGGGCAACTGGGGAGATCTGCCTAAATGTCGAGCTGAAGGCTGTGGAGATGGTGGAGACTCAAAGTGCCGATGAGTTGGCTGTGGTGAGGATGATCTTTGCTTTTCCCATCTCACCCGACTGCTCGGCGATGGCTGGGGAGGTAAAAATAAACTAGCACGTCTTAGTGGTTGCGGCGAGCTTCGTTTTGGATGGCTGTTAAGGGCTGGGGATCTTTGGGTTTCAGGCGCTTGAAGACCATATGGTTCTTGTGATAACTTTGGACTACGCTTACCAGTGGGACTGCCAAACTGTCTAATAGACGGTTGTGGAGACAATCGATAACTCCTTTGTTCACCAGGTAACTGCGGTGATAGTGGCCTTGCTCGTTGTCTTGCCACGGGGCTGTCAAGTCGCCTTATTGATGGTTGGGGTGAAAGTGGGGGGCTGTGGTATTGCATTCTAGGTGGTTGATTTTGGGGTTCCATAGGTATTGGGCTTCTAGGACGCCTTGACGTCGCTCCTGAGAAAGTTCTGATTTGGTGTTCTGTGGGGCGGCCAAATTGTCTGCTGGGTGATCGTGGGGACGAGGGGGCATGGTGGCCATATTGCTGCAGGAATGGACTTGATGAAGCTGAGCTTGATTCCTCACGCCAAGCGAAAGAATGGTCCTGTAATCCATCCTCCTCCAGCTGACAATCAAAATTTGTTGACCTTGAATATGGAGAGGGCAGCCTTGGGACTTCAAGTTTTTCACGCCCAAATAGTTTAACTTGGGGCCTAGGAAAAAGTTTGTACTGTCTAGGCAAAGAAAATGGCGGAGCTGGTAACTGGTAGCTCATTTCTGTGTTTTGCTGACTAACCCATGGAGAGATATACCCTTGAAAATCAGACTCGCTGTCCATTTCTTCCTGCTCTTCAATATCACTCATTGGGTAGCCAAACTGATTATAAGATGACTCAAGATACGGTGACCCCTCATCCTCGCTATAATTGAACCCATATCCAAAATGCTGCGATGAATATGGGTCATCTGAATAAGGACCAATCTCTCCTGGGTGTGCATAAGGGGATTCGTAGTAATCCAATCCATCATCATAATACATATATTGGTCTGGTGATGTAGGTATATCATATTCCATTTCATTTTCATATGGATCATACTGTTCATACGGCAAATGATAATAATCGACTTCATTGTCATAAGGGTCATATTGCTCTGGTGCCAGATATCCATAGGGTGAATCATAGTATTCTGCTCCATCTTCATAATAATCATACTGTTCCTCTGTTGGTACATTGTGATAGTTATAATATTCCATTTCATCTTCATGATACCCATACCCTTCAGGATAGCCATAGCCAGTATATGTATATGTATCATAGTATTCCTCTTCTTCATCATAGTATTGGTCATACTGCTCAGTTGGTGTATCATAGTATTCCATTTCGTCATCATAATAGTCATACTGTTGGAACGATCCAGGGGAGGGAAATGATCCTTGGTTCCATGAGTGACGGGGTGGCATCCTTTGGTAGCTCCTTCCTCCGCCGTCATATAGCTCACTGTAACCATATTGCTCAGGGCTCCACGCATGCGGTCCCCTGGGGTTTCTCATCAAGTTTGCTCTGTGCACGAGGATTTCATCTCCGGGTGGGAATGGTAACTTTTGGGCTCCGATTTTAGAGAACCAAGCTGTTGATCCAACTCCTTTGGCTGAACCTCTCACTTGCATTCCATAGTTAGCCTTTCTGGACAGAAACTTCCTGGTGAGCCAGTTGGAAGCAGTGGCCAGCCGACCGAGGAGCTGAGCGCTGGGTTTAAATTTGGCATCGGTGTTCTTCTTCTTGGTATGAAAACCAAATTTGGCTTTACCAAACAGCTTCCCCAACCCTTTCTTACCGGCTGCCTTTTCCGGTTTCTCCGTTGTTCCAGCTTTATCTCCCAACCGGATCAACAGGAATGATGCCTTTCTTGGACCTCCGGGGGCTGCTTCAGCCTGCTTCTTCTTGATGCTCGACTTAAACCCCAGCATGAGCTTTGAAGTATTCTTCAGGACTCCGGTGGACTGCTTCTTGGCTTTTGCAGCTGGAAGATTGTTCTTTCCAAAGCCCATAAACATCTTTGAGGTATTCTTTAAATTACGTTTGTTCAAACTTTTTGGTTTGAGTTTGGGTTTACCAAATCCCATGAAGAGCTTGGAGGCATTTTTCATTCCTTTCACAGATTTCTTCTGGACAGCTGTTTCTGTCTTGCCTTGGAATGCCTTCAAGCCCATAGCTTTCGAAGCCACCTTTAAGTGAGTCTTTGCATTATCTTTTTTCTTCATCTTCTTTGCTTTTGCATCTCCTGCCAGCCCCATCACAACTTTCGAAGTCCCCTTCAGGTGAAGATCTTTCTTGGCTGGCTTCTTCTCTTTTTTGCCAAAGCCTGCCACAGCTTTGGAGGCTCCTTTCAATTTAAATTGTCTACCAGGCTTCACTTCCTCCTCTTCTTCTTCCTCTTCATCCTCATTTTCATTGTCTTCTGTCTCTTCCGTCTCGGACTGTACTTTCTCCCCTTTGCGACCATCACGTTTTATACCTCCCACTGCCTTAGAAGCACCTTTCAAAGCTGCGAGCTTTTTCCCCCTTGGTGTTGGCAAATCACTATCGACCTCAGTTTCTTCTTCATTGATATCACTCAATTCTTCGCTGTCTTCTATTTCATCAGCACTTTTCTCCACTTCTGACACCTCTTCCGACTCATCACTAGTTATAGCCTTCTTCGCTTTTTTAGCATCTTTACCCTTTTTAAGGTCCTCTTTACCTTTTCCTCCTTTTTTGTTGTCCTTCCCTTTCTTGGGGTCGGCTTTGTCTCCTGATTTCTCTTTCCCTGGATTCTTCTTGTCCGCACTCTTGCTTTTCTGTGGCTCCTCTTTCTCTCCCTTGCCCCCTTTCTTTACTGCGGGTTTAGAATCGCCTTTCTTGCCTGGCATTGTGACCTCTGTTAAGAGTCATACTAAGTGGCAAGATCAGCAATGTTTCAATCTTCCACTGAACTGCCCCACGAATCAATTCATGCATCCCATCTCACTCACCTTGGAAATGATGCCAAGTCTCCCACAGCAAAACCTTCATCAATAAATAGCCAGAGGCTGCCTGCGATTAAATGCCAGGGTTCAAAGTGTATCAAATTATTGAAACAGACCAGGAATTAACACCAGGATGGATCGCCAGATCTGAGTAACCTTTTACATTAAACCATAAATTCTATGTCCCCTCATTGCAGTAATTCTTCACAGCACCCAGGAATGTGGATCCAGGTAGGTCAGAAAGCAGAAGGATTCTCAACGCACATTTATATCCAGTGGCACATCTCTGGCCTCGCCTCGATTCTCCCTCCGCCGAAATAAATCTGCCTTTTGCATCATTCAGCTTGGAACAGAAGTTGCAGCAACAGTTGTATTTGTAGCCAGTCCCTTACACTCGGCTGTCTGCCGGAGAATAGACACGCATCTTGTCCCCTTTAACTCAACCGGCGAGACCTGCACAGGTCACCCCGCTGCCTCTTTCCGGAGTTCCCCATTTAAAATCGGCACCTGTTTGTTTCCCCCACCTCTCCAATGTAAAATCAGCCCCTCACATGTTTTGGCTGGCGCGGCTTGCTCTCTCGGTGTGTTGAAGGAGTCTTAATGTTGGTTCCACTGCCTTAGTGTAACGCTATCTAGCTTTTTCCCGTATGAATAATGCAAATGGGCTGAACCGCTCCTACATCAGCCGATAGCCAGAGGGAACTTTTCCACACCAAAAAAAACACAGGGGGGGTGGGGAAGGTTGACATGAAAGTGTTTGGTTAAACTTCTCCGTCCTACCAGCCAAATAAGGCACCAGAACACACAACATATAATTGGATATTGTCACCCTCTTAAGTTTAAATGTGATACCTGATTCCACCTCATTTGAGCTTTTGTACTCAAAAGCTGTGCAAAATCCACTTGACATTTTTTAACCACTCCATTTTCACTTGCAGCAAACCCTAGCTGTTTTGAAGGGTCAGAGAGGGGTGAGGGAAAGTGTAGAAAGACCAAAGACAGAGTGTAATGAAAGGTCACAGACCAGAAACGTCTTTCTTTCTCTCTCTTTCTCTCCACAGTTGTTGTCAGTCCTGCTGAGTATTTGTAGCATCTTCTGTTGTTAATCACAGTCAGAGAAATAGGATTTCTGGAGCTATGCGAGGCAGAAGGAGATGCAACAAGGCAAAGTGGGTTAGGCAGAGTTCAGGGCCAAACGTAATTGTAGTGAGTGGCTTGTGATGATGGAGGGCAGGCAACAGGGGACAAGGAGACATTCAATGCCACAGGAGTGATGGGGGATGGGGGGGGGATGGGGGGCGGGGGGGGGGGGGATGGAATTTGAAAACGAAGGTGAGAATCACACAGAAAAAACAACAGAATGATGGTTTTTGTGTGAAATGTACCAGGATCCACAGCTGGCAGAGTACAATCTGATTTACATTGATAATCTGAGCATCATGTGTAGGACCAGGAACTGAACTCTATAATAAATCTGCCGTCAGTTTCACGAGGGACAGTAAATAATGTTTTCACTGCAGTGGAAGCGTGGTGTTACTAAATGAGCTCAGAACTAACCTTCCTTTACTATTTTTTAAAGTGTATTTTCCCCCCTAAAAGGGTAGACCCACAGATCTTGATGCAATGCCTTATTGCAGATAGGATAGTGAAGGAAAGGCAGTGAAGATCCATCACGTTGAGTCACCGCCTGTTGTATGTTGCTCCAGGAATATCTGGGGCTTCCACCAGGCAGTAGAGCCAGTCCTGGGATTGTAACTGGAGCAGGTCGGGGAGGGGATCAGAGAAAATCCAGTGCTAGCCAATCAAATGCCAAGGGTATGGAGGTTTATCCAGCAACATTATAAACTCCAACAGGTCATATTAGATTCCAACCATGGTTCAGTCAGTAGCATTCTTGGCGCCCAGGTCAGAAGGTTGTGAGTTTGTGTTCCACCCCAGAGAGTTTAGGCTGACTCTCTGGTGCAGCTATTAATGTTGTGCAGCTGGAGGTGGCTGCTCTCGGGTGAGAAGTTAAACCAAGGCCCTGGATACCCTCTTACATGGATTTCCAGAATGCTATATTGACCAGTTAGTGCTTTGGGACATCCGGAGATGGTGTCTCTGGAGCCTGACACACCGTTCATCTGTAAGATCGAGATAGGAAACCGATAGCTGGGACACTCATGCTGTAAGGTCTGCTTCCTTCCCAAACCAAACAGAATACCCATGTTTTAACTAAGATGTTCTTTGAAAGTCCCAGGGAGCAGAACAGAGTGGGGACAGGGTGAGGTCCCAAACAAAGAAGAAGGTCCCAGACAAGGGAATAGGTCAGAAACAGATCCCAGAAGACAGTCCTAGGTATGAAATCAGAAATAGATCTTGGTAAACAAAGTTGAAAAGAGCAGAGCAATTGACCCCAAATTGAAGAGAGCGAGCTGTGGGGAGTAGACTTGAAGCAACGTGAGCTTAGGTGAAGTCTGGTGATTCCGTGCTGTGAGCTGTAAGCGCAAAGGTGGCTTTTGGAGCAGTGATGTTCTGTTTGGCATGGCCAAAGATCTGAAATTATGCTTGGAAGGTGAAGCCCAAGTTGACGTGGAGAAAGGAATCTCAGAAGGTGAGAGTGAAATTCTGGAGATGGATTCTTGTTGAAGTTGCCCAAGTGGGAACAATCTTTGGGAAAAGAATTCCAAGGTGAATTCTTCAAACGTAGAGATTAAAAACGCTTGTGAGAAAGGCAAAGTTTCAGTGGGACCAGTTTGCTAATGGTGTGATTAGCTTCTGGGTGGGTTGTTGAGAAACCAATAGAATCTGCATTGGTCACATCTGTCATTTACATGTGCCACATACTTACCCTTAATATTAGAGTATAAGATAGGTATGGTAAATTGTTTTATCGTTCTGAATTTGTATGTGTCTGTAAATATACTTGCGAGCGAAGGAACAATGAATATTTGAATCATTTTCTTGTGTTTGTAGTAAGATGTATCCCACCTTTTTTTTCGGGTGTAATATAGTTCATTTTCATGTTCAATAAATGTTTTATTCTTTGTATTAAAAGTTCATCAGTAGACTCCGGTGAACTTGTTCAATAACTTTTCTCCATGGTTTAAAAAAGTTATGGTCTATCTAGTCACTCTGGGATCTGATTTGTTCAGTAATAACGTTAGCTGGGATTGTAACAATGGAAACAATTATCCCTCTAAATGGTGTTACTGCAGAATGATTCATAACTATTAAGCTTGACTAGGAAATCATTGCCTTACGATCCAATGATTCATGCAGGTGCTCCATGCATAAAATTAGCAAACAGGAACAGTTGGGACGTCTTGTTGAAGTTGTACAAGACATTGGTAAGGCCACACTTGGAATACTGTGTACAATTCTATGATAGAAAGGATATTATTAAACTAGAAAGAGTGCAGAAAAGATTTACTAGGATGCTACCGGGACTTGATGGATTGAGTTATAAGGAGAGGCTGAATAGACTGGGACTTTTTTCTCTGGAGCATAGGAGGCTGAGGGGTGACCTTATAGAGGTCTACAAAATAATGAGGGGCATAGCCAAGGTAGATAGTCAATATCTTTTCCCAAAGGTAGGGGAGTCTAAAACTAGAGGGCATAGGTTTAAGGTGAGAGGGGAGAGATACAAAAGTGTCCAGAGGGGAAATGTTTTCACACAGAGGGTGGTGAGTGTCTGGAACAAGCTGCCAGAGGTAGTAGTAGAGGCGGGTACAATTTTATCTTTTAAAAAGCATTTAGATAGTTACATGGGTACGATGGGTATGGAGGGATATGAACCAAATGCGGGCAATTGGGATTAGCTTAGGGGTTTTTAAAAAAAAGGGCAGCATGGACAAGTTGGACCGAAGGGCCTGTTTCCATGCTGTAAACCTCTATGATTCTATGACTCTAGTCTCAGGACCTTCACTTTAATGTTTAAACCTTACAGGCAGCAGCCAGGGTCAATTAAAAACAATCTCAAGACCAATTCAACAGAAGCTCAGGATTCCCTGTGAATCTGGCTTGGGCTGCTACACTCCTTATTTTATCATCACTGCTCCCGGATCATGCCTGAACAATGGAATGACAATGACAAATTTAAACTCCTTTATTCCTTGTCTCAAGTAAAGCAAGATCATTGTGCCATCTGACAAATTCACTGAACTGTGCAAGACAGGAAAGGGTTCAGTGTGACTGCACACAGATTATTATCTCTGTTAGATTTCCATTCCTCATTAATGAAATAAATAAATGCTCTGAATGGAAACTTCACTGAGCCACAGTTTGAGGGAGAGAAGTCCATCAAGACACCAAACAACAACACTTTGAAACTCCCACAGGCTCCAGAGGAACTGTGCAGTTCAGAGATTCAGGTTATTGTCCTTCATCCTTTTGATCTGAGGTTCCAAGTCAGCTCAGACACCTGGGATTGATACATGTAAAGGGCTATGTGAAATGACATTGGGCAAGTTCAATCTCTATGGCTTTGAACTTTTGTGACTGCTTATCAACTCATGCTTGGAAAATTATTAATCTTCAAAACATCGTTAAACATAGAAAAATGGTCCATTTGAGCTTTAAGTCAAAAATGCAACAGTTCAGGTTTGGTGGCAATTCACTCAGACTGTCATTGGACTTGCAAGTATACTGGTGGAAGTTTTACTCCGTATCTAACTTGTGCTGCATCTGCCCTGGGATTGTTTGATGAGACAATGTAAAGGGAGCTTCACTCTCTTGAACTCAAGCTGTTTGAAAGTTCTGCGTAGAGGGACTTTACTCATTTCTAAACTGCAGTACCTTCTTGGGAGCGTTTGATGGTAAGAAGTCTAACAACACCAGCTTACCGAAAGCTAGTGGCGTTTGCTACCAAATAAACATGTTGGACTTTAACCTGGTGTTGTTAGACTTCTTACTGTGTTTACTCCAGTCCAACGCCGGCAAGTCCACATCAGTGTTTGATGGGACATTGCAGGGAACAATTTACATTCCAAATAACCTGTGCTCTATTTTATCTGGGCGTGCTTCATGTTGACATTTAAAATGCCAATTGTTCAAGGCTCTATTTCCAATGTCAAATCTCACCAGCAACAAATGCAGGTTAGAAAATCATGCATTAAATATTGGAGCCTAATCTTAATTTCTGCCAAATCTACTGCTGGAGCCTCACAATATTGCTCTATTAGTATAATCCTTGCAGTACAAAAGTTCACCGTATATATTGTACCAATTCTACTCTCAGAACATGTTGGAATTGCACAGCAGATTAACTAGTTTCAGAAAGAGAGAAGGTAGCTCAATCTTTTGGGAATTGAGAAAGGGTCACATTTGGAACAATAATCTATCCTTTGTGCTTCACACATTTACTAAGTTGCTGTCTACATTCTGAGAAATGTTGTTTTCTCCTTTTAAACTTTTTATTTCCACCATTTTTTTCCATGTATTTGCTTACTTTTACCATCGTCCCAATGATTCCTCCCCCGCCCCATTCCTACCCACCCCCCTCCGTTCCTCCCCACTGCGTTTGAATTACCGAGATCACACTCCCAATCCTCCCATTGTAAAGCATTACAGAACATGCTTCCTAGTTTGAACTATATTTATTATTCTGACTGCCCTCCTCAATACACCCATGGAATAATTTTTCATTGAGAAAATTAATCACTTTTTAAAACTATGTTCTCGAGGTGGTCAATTGCAGTATTAGTGTCCATTGCTCATCTATGGGTGGTTTGAAAAGATAATGGTGGGCACCTTCCTAAGTCAGTGCATTCATGCAGGGTGGCACAGTGGCACAGTGGTTAGCACTGCTGCCTCACAGCGCCAGGGACCTGGGTTCAATTCGAGCCTCAGGTCACTGTTTGTGTGGAATTTGCACGTTCTCCATGTGTCTGCGTGGGTTTCGTCCGGGTGCTCCGGATTCCTCCCACAGTCCAAAGTTGTGCACGTTAGTTGATTGGCCATGTTGAATTGCCCCTTAGTGTTTGGGGGATTAGCAGGGCAAATATGTGGGGTTACAGAGATGGGCCCTGGGTGGAATTGTTGTTGGTGCAGATTTGATGGGTCGAATGGCTTCCTTCTGCAGTGTAGGGATTGTATGATTCAGTCATTGTAGTGATGATGTGGCTCTTCAGTGAGGGTAGGTAACAGCCTACCAAGTTACCTTCCTGCCCAGCACGCCTGCTGGGGCTAATCTTGCCATTCTCCTCCTTGTCCAAATCAGCCTCCCCCCCCCACCCTCCCCAACCCCCCACCCTTCCCAATGCTGACCTTGTGGATCCTGTCAGAAAGTTACCTATCATCATTCCTCTCTACATCTCTGCAAGTTAGGAAAGGGTTCAGAATATCCATTCATTCATTTGTGAACAAGAGCCTTTTCATTTGTGAACTTATTGTGGATGATTGAATTGATATCATGGCCTTGATGGAAATCTGGCTGAGTGGTGATGACCCCTTTCCCCGACATGAAGCCTCCATATCTAGTTACACCTTCCCCTATTTGCCCCACCAAAACCATCAGGGTGGTGCTGTCACTCTTATCACCAAATCACACCTTGGTCTGTCCCCTAACTCCTTTGGCACTTTCTCCTCATTCAGGTATCGCTCCACACTTCACACTACATTTAAAATCCTCACTGTTCAGCATCCACCCAAGTGCTAGAAACATTATCTCACTGAGATAATTTTACTGCTTTCTTCCCTCAGCTTCCACACTGAAAGACTCCTCAACCTTGGTGAGTTCAACCTGCATCTCAATTCGTCTTACTCTCTTTTATCTGAGTTCATTGCCCTCTTTTCCAATTATTTCTTATTGAAGCAGAAAATGTTGGAAATACTCAGCAGGTCAGGCAGCAGCTGTGGAGAGACTTCCAAGCTTTGATGACCTTTCATTGGAACTGGCCCAATTGCCCAACTATCTTCAGCCCTGTGTTCACCCTGATATTACTGCAGCTACTGATCTGCTTAATCACATCCTCAACTGCATCTTTAATGCCACAGTCTCTCTCAACCCAGTCCTTGCTCTTGGTATGACCCTCTTCTCCACCTCAACAGTCCAAGATCAACCTGGAATGCAAAAATGGCTCCATTTTCTCGATTTAAACTGTCTTCTTAAACCTTTCTCTCCTATATCTTCCACAATCACCTCCTACAAGGAGCTAACAGAGTTCTTAGTCATGAAGGGTAATACCATCCAATCAGCCACTTTTCCCTTGACCACCATCATGTTGGATGAATAATTTTGACCTCTCTGCAAACCGTCTTGACATTCATTGTCACCTTAGTTCATGTTTCTACTCCATTTTGAAGGATTCACTGCTAAAGTAAGCAAGTCAAACTTATCAAAAGTCAGGGGATTGTGTTCTGAGTTGCTTAGATTCTTTAATGGATCTGCATTCATTATAACTTCACACAGAACATTATGCCCCCGCCATAAGACATAAATAGGCTGGGAAGTACAGTGAAAGAAGAGCAATTGGTTTCCTGATTATGTTCTATGAAATACTCAGGTGATCTAGGGTTGATGATGTGGAGATGCCGGCGTTGGACTGGGGTAAACACAGTAAGAAGTTTAACAACACCAGGTTAAAGTCCAACAGGTTTATTTGGTAGCAAAAGCCACACAAGCTTTCGAAGCTCTAAGCCCCTTCTTCACCTGAAGAAGGGGCTTAGAGCTTCGAAAGCTTGTGTGGCTTTTGCTACCAAATAAACCTGTTGGACTTTAACCTGGTGTTGTTAAACTTCTTACTGGATCTGAGGGTTGCCATGGGAATGAACAACTAAGCAGCAAAAGGTAAATAGAAAGCTAATTGCATTGGGATTGGATCAGCCGATGTTTTCTAGTTTTTGTAGTTCAGAATAGACAGAGAATTTGTGTAAAGAGGAAATGAGCAAGGTTCTAGCTGAATGGAACAGTTTACTGTTTGGCAGTCTTGGAACAGATCCTGGTGTATGAGCAGTTCTCTGAGAATAGAGCAAAGAGTGTGTTACTGTATGTTATACAATTGGAAAGAGCAGGGAGCTAAAGACAGGAAGGGCAACAATTGTAGATTGGACAAGACCCATTGCTGCTCTCTCCATGTGGCCAGAGTCCACCAAACCAATTATAGGGAATGGAGAAGGGAGTCTCTGGGGATTCTGACCACCATAACCAGAGCCAGACAGGGTTCGTAAATGTGCATCTCGGCAGTGGTAACTGTGTCCAGGGAGAATGGGTGGAATATGGCTCCTGGTGAATGTGACTCTCAAGAATCGCATTGATGATATGGGAAGTGAGAAATCCTACAAAATGGAGGCTGAGTTGGAAAAACAGGGAGATTGCACATGGCCCCACATTTTGTAAGTAATGAGAATGCTTGTAACTACTTGAGGTGTATATGTGTTATATCATCTATTTAAAGCAAAATTTACCTCTGTTTGAAATATCCTTTACCTGTTATATAATGTTTGAATTATGTCAATTTTAGTTGGTTTGTTATAGTAAAATTTTAAAACACAATTTTATTCAACGGGTTTCTTTTCATGGGGACCCCTTTCTTTTTTAAAAGCCATTTATCTCTACAGGGTTCGTGACAGTATTGCAAAAATACAGTGAAGCAAATGTAGATATAATACTCAAAATATAGTCCCTTTGATATAGTCCCTCATGTCAGTGTCAACTCCACTGATTAATATTCTAATGATCTGCCTGCATAATCTGATATTCATATTGCCTGGGTTCCACACATATTGACAAAGTGCCAACTGGTCACATTATATTCACAATGAAGAGGTTAGGCTGATAGACCAGACATTTTACTAGACATTTTAATGTGAAGTTTAGTAATTTGATTTGCAATTTAATCCTGAACTGTATAAATCGAAGCCATCTGTACACTTGCCAGAACCTTAGGATTATCTCCTGCTCCTTTCTATTGTTCAACAGGCCTTGGTTTAGAATTTCCCCCAATGTGCTGTACGCCTGCATGAAGCTTGAGTTGGCAGAATGGGTTCCATCAAAGTAGGAAAGCACGTCTTCCTGGAAAAGTGCTCATTCCTCAAAGCTGTTTTCCTCTTCAGGAAGCCCACCAACACTGGCCAGTAATGCACTCACAATCCCTCAACCCCAGCCACCACCTGCATCCCGTCAATTCTGCCATAGACTGTTCACTTTACTTAAATTGCCTGATTAGCCCAGGGCTCTTGAATGGCCCATCCCCTTTGCATGGTGCGATGTGTTACTCCTAGGAATGTTACCACCATTCACGCCGGCAGGATTTTCCCATCCTGTGGCAGTGAACGGAGATTTGGCTGGGCGCCAAATTCTCCAACCTCGCTGCAGCAGGAGCGTGGCAAGAACAGCCAGTAAGATTGCACCCCTAATCTCTCTCCTAATAAAAATCTAGCTCCCTTATGCTGCCACCCAATAACCTCTCCCCGACAGTTCCCTGTATGACTGATGCCTTGCCAGTTGTGCACAAACACACAAGCAGATATCTCAGTAGGAATTCAGTGATCAGGAGTGGAATTGTGGCTGATTTATCCTCCTCCCTGTAGTCAGGAACAGTTGCAATGTCCAGCCTGCTATCCTGGACCTGGGAAGACCTGTTGACTGTAGAATGACAAGCGATTGAATCTGAGCTGTCATGTTTCAGAAATTGATTAAATCCTAGGGACAGGAAAGTTTTATATTTCATAAGGGCACCCATCTAGACCAACTGATCTGAACATTTATGACAGGAGTGAGGAGAAATATTTTCGCTCTGAGGTTCTCTGGGCAAGTCTGGGGATTTGACTTGCCCAGAGAGCAGTGGAGGCTGGGTCTTTGAATATGTTTAAGGCTAAGTTAGACAGGCTGTTGTGATGTTAGTGTACCTTTAACAGCTTTTTAAAAAACATGCTCTCTGCAGCTCACAGCCTCAGCTGATGTCATTGTTGCCTGGCTGTCTATGAGGAGTCCTGTTATTGCTCCTTAAGTGGTTTAAATGGGGGTTGTTTATGTTCACTCTGCGACTAGTTGATGACCCTGCATTGTTAGGAGGAAAACTGGTTGGCAGGTCAGGTGACAGGAGCTGTTTCATTTTCAGTTCTGAGCTGCAGGTTTGAGTTTTTAGAAGGGACAGCAAGCTGGAAAGAAGCGTCTCTCTCCCTCCCTGGTTTATTTGGAAATTCTGCTGGTTATCTGAAAGCACGGTCTTTCCTTCCTCGAGTAGAAAATCTGCTGTTGGCGGCTTGACCAGAGTCTTCCTTCGGTTCTGGGAAGCTGTTCTGACTTCAAATTGTTCTGGGTGTGCAAAAGGACGACTCGAACTTACAAGACTGAGTTTTCAATTCTCCAACCAAAGGACTCAATTCCAGTATCACATGAGCATTAGACTTTGCTGTGTTGAACTTGTTTAAAGGGTTTTGCCTCTGGAAGGTTTTGGTTTAATTGGAACATCTTAGATATATTTGTTAAGGGTTATACATTATCATGGTTGTTTTGTTTTTGTTTGTAATTGATAAAAGCTATCGCTAATTTTCTTTCCATACATATTAACTATATTCTTAACTAAACTTTGTTTGATGAAAGCTCCCTAATGGGTCATTTGAATCATACCTGAAGTGAAACATATCATGCTTATCCTAGTCAAATTCAAGATGCAAAACTTATGATCCAGATGGGCTCCATAAAACACTTTGGAGTTTCTGACCTGAACCATAACATTGTTGATCAACAAGGGAGTCAAGGGCAATGGGGGGGAGGCAGACAGAAAAGTGCAGTTGAGGTTATGGTCAGATCAGCCGTGATCTTATTGAATGGTGAATCAGGCTCGAGGGGCTGAATGGCCCACTCCTGCTGTGAATTATTGTATTCTTGAGTGTCGAAAGCTGCCAAGGTACATTTTTCTATTTAATGTGTAATTCCTGCAAAGCTCCCAAACCCGAACAGGCGCTGGAGTGTGGCTACTCAGGGGATTTTCACAGTAACTTCATTGCAGTGTTAATGTAAGCCTACTTGTGACACAAATAAATACACTTAAATTTAATAAGCCAAACGTACGGAGTTTCAAATACTTAAATGGAAACTGAAATGACTCAAAATAGAGAGCAGGTGGATCAGGCTGCAAAAAGGGAATTGCTTTGGGAGCATCCTTTATCAGATCCACTAATATTAGCCCAGATGTTGATAGATCTGTAAAATTCTCTGAGCTTATCTTTTGTGAGTGTAGAACGTACGTGACATTCACAACACCGTGAATGCATCAAATGCTAATGAAAGGCAGAGGATTCAAATTGCTGTGTATTCGTTAAAGTTTAATGCCAGACAGGCTAAATTTGTACAGAGTAAGCTTGCTGCAGGAGCTTGGCAATTGGAGACAATTATTAGCCACATGCGTCTCTGCAGACCAGGAAGCTGCTCCAACTATATGTGATTATATGTGTCTCAGTAAAAAAAATGTGCAGTCATTTGTAACAAAAGAGACTTAATGAGTTTCATTAATAATTTATGGGGCTTTATAAATAGAATATGGTCAAAGACTGACTCACTGACACTGACTGATACGATCGGAAACACCAATTAAGATATGGAGGGAAATTGGCATTTTGGACAATTTAAACTCTTCGCATAATCTTCTTGAAAAGAGAGACTAGTGTGATGGTGGAGAAAGAGTAGACACAGTAAGAAGTTTAACAACACCAGGTTAAAGTCCAACAGGTTTATTTGGTAGCAAAAGCCAAGGCTTTTGCTACCAAATAAACCTGTTGGACTTTAACCTGGTGTTGTTAAACTTCTTACTGTGTTTACCCCAGTCCAACGCCGGCATCTCCACATCAGGAGAAAGAGTAGGACAGGAAATGTGTGAGGAGGGTCTCAGATTACTCATCTCATCTCCTTGTGTTTATTGGTAAACCAATCCAGTCATTATTATGCATTGACAAGACCCGGAGGGATGATATCAGCCTTGCTTCTGTCTTAACGTTGATGTTAATTCCTTAAGTATTTGGTAACTGACCCAATGCTTTGCTGATAACGATGCTATCATGCGATTGTAAATCGATCAGGTGTTACATCACATTAATTTCAGACTTAATGGTGTCACACGATACAGGGACTTGAATCATTCTCAGTCACACCATTGGTTTTAACTAATTCACTATACACTGTCAATCAGCATGTTTACATGTAAGTACTGAAAAACACATTAAAATTAAAATGAGACATAGTGGATTGCAACTCTGCCCTATCACAGCCTGGGAATGGTAGCATGAAGCCATTCTGAAAATCTTCTCACCAGTGGGATTCTTAAACTTTCGACCTGTCTCAGTCCCTGTTGTACTGCACCACAATGGATGATAGAAATTAGCACTAAATGAATGGACTAATCAATCACAAAACTGGTGACTGTTTGGCCAAGGTGCTGAGGAGCACAAAAATGTCCAAAAGAATTAGGCATTTTAAGGACAATCACTTATATTTATATCACACCTTTAACATAATCAAACATCCCAAGGCCCTTCACAGGAGCATTATAAAGCAAAGTATGATAACGAGCCACATAAAGAGGTGTTTTAGATTAGTTGGCTAAAAGCTTGGGCAAAGAAGTAAGTTTTAAGGGGTGTCTTTGAGCTGGAGGGAGTGAATTCCAAAGCTTGGGTTCCAGACCACTGAAGGCACAGCCGCCAATTGTGGAGCAACTAAAACTGTAAAGATGCACAAGTGGCCAGAATTAGAGTGCAGATATCTCTTTAAAACATAAGAAATAGGAGCAGTAGTAGGCCATTCGGTTCTTTGGCCCCTTGATCAAAAATCTGAACTCAGCCTTGAATATTATATTCAGTGACCCAGCCTCCAATGCTCTCTGTGGAAGAGATTTCCAAAGATTAATTAACCTGCTGAGAGAAATCATTTCTCCTTGTCTCAGTGTTAGATAGGAGACCTCTTATTTTTAAAATGTCTCCCCTAGTTCTTGATTCTCCCATGAGGGGAAACATCCTCTCAGCATCTACCCATCAAGCCCCTTCGAAACCTGATATATTTCAATAAGATCAACTCTCAATCTTCTAGCCTCCAATGAGCATAGGCCTGACGTACTCAACTTTTCCTTCTAAGACAATCCCTTCATCCCAGGAATCAGCCTAGTAAGCCTTCTCTGGATTGCTTGCAGTGCAAGTATATTTCTCCTTAAGTAAAGAAACCAAAATTGCATACGATACTCTAGGTGTGGTCTCACCAATGCCCTGTAGTGCAGCAGCAAGACTTCCCTACTTTTGTACTCCATTCCCTTAGCAATAAACTTACAAGCCCCTATTATTTCTTAATTTATACTCAGTCAACTCTTCGAGGGCCGAAACACTACTCCCACCAGTGACTTCTTTCCTTTGCTTTATCTTATCTCTGTCCAAATTGATTCTACATCTTGATTTTCTGAACCAAGGTCATTTCTCACTATGTTATACCTCCAGAGATTGTTAATATTTAAAGAGAAATTTGAACACCCAGCAATTAATCGAAAGAGCCATACCACAAGATTTCACATTTGTAAACAAAAATAAACATTACTATATATCATTATTATATATTTAAAAAAATAAACAAAGCAAACACTACTAATTTAATAATAGTTTGTCAAGACTTGAGCATAAATCCAGTTCTCCTTTTACTTCTTAATTCCACCCAAGAATCCCCTTATATGTTACAAGGTTGTGAGGATTCATTCACTCCTCCTTTTGGAATTCAAACCAAGTATTCAAGCTCTCCAGAATTCGCATTGATTTCTTCTCAATATGCACTCCAAGGTACAAAGTTTCACGGGGATCCTTCCATTAGCTTTGCAACCCTCCAATTTTCTTTCAAAGGTTCATGACTCTGGACCTCTCAGGTCAAGCATGAACCTCACCCACATTCTCGCTTAGTGACTTCCAAAACATCTTTTTTTGTTTTTGTTAGTCCTTTGCTATGGTTCCCTCTGCTTTACAGCTCCTGGGAAAACCCTCTCTCTCTCTGCCTGTCTTCAAACCGACTGGCTTGTTTCTGTGAGTAAACAAACGGATAAACCAAAACCACAAAAGGGTACCTGCACAGTGTAGTCTAAAAAGCAATGTGGCATACTTGAGATGCTGTCCACTGAAATGTAGATTATTGTTAACCTTCCAAACAAGCCTTTGATCCAGGGACCCAGATGATTAATTTATATTACTGTCCCTTTTTCCAGAGTTGTTCGGTCCACCAAGAAACTCCCTTATTTACAAATATGCTTTTAGCTTCTTTGATCTGGGAATAACATGAAGAATTGAAACCTCTCCAGTTTACACGATAACTTCAAACCATTTTCTGAAATATCTGGAGACAGACTGCCCCTTTACCTCTTCCATGCTTACCATCCGAGGTCCGAAGCACTCATTCCAGGTTAAGCACTTGCACCTCTTTCAATTTGGTCTATTGCATTCGCTGCTCCCAATGTGGTCTCCTCTATATCGGAGAGACCAAGCGTAGACTGGGTGATTGCTTTGCTGAGCACTTTACAGCCTTCCAGTCTCAACATCGAATTCAACAACTTCAGGTGATTAGCTCCACCCCACTTCGACCCCTTTGTTTTCATTTCATTTTATGTTTTAACTGTTCTCTACCTTTTATTTCTTTATTGTCTTTCTTTATTTTTCTTTTCTCTCCACTCTTTCCCCCTTTTGTAACCCCCTTTCCTTATCTATTTTCCCCCTTTGCTTCCCCTTTTCCCCTTTTTCTCAATTTTACCTCCCTCCCACCCATCTCCCCCCTCCCCCCACATCTCCATTTTGTCACAGCTTACCCTCTGATTTCAACTTCTCTGCCGTTTGGCCATTCACACCTTCTATTCTCTCTATGGACTGCCATTAGCAGCCTTTCCCCTTTTTGTGGCCATGTCTCATCTTTCATTCCCTCACCCTACAGTATAAATATCTCCCACGTTCTATGCCTTTTAGCTTTCACAAAGGGACATCTAGACTCGGAGCATCAGCTCTTTGCTCTCCTTACAGATGCTGCCAGACCTGCTGAGATTTTCCAGCATTTTCTCTTTTGAGTGCAGGAGTGTAATCGGGGCCACAGCATGAATGGGCAAGGCTCTGCACAGGACAGAACACCAAAGTGTAGAAATGCAGTTGCTGCAGGAGATTCCATAGTCAGGCAGACAGATCAGCACTTCTGTAACTATCATTGTGAGCCCCACATGGTGTGTAACCTCCTGCTGCCAGGGTAAAGGACATCATGGAGAGGGGGCAGAACATGCTGCAAACAGGAAGGGAGTGAGCCAGATGTTGTGTCCAATGACATAGCAGCAGCAGGAATGGAGTTTCCAAGTCAGATTACCACGGGCTAGGGATGAGGTTAAAAAGGAGAACCTTGAAGATACTAATCATCAGATTCCTCCCAGTTCCACACACTCACCAGAGTAGAAATGGGAAGATTGAGAGGGTCAGTGTTTGGCTTGAAGCGTGGGGCAGGAGGGAGAGTTTCAGTATCTTGGGGCATTCTGGGGCAGGAAGTGTCTATTCTAAAGGGTCTGCTTACACCTCAACAGGACTGGAACCAATGTCCACACAGGGAGGTTCACCAGTGAACTTGGGGAAGGTTTAAACTAAATTGGAAGGGGGGCTGGCACCAGAATAAGAAATAGAATAACGGAATAAGGAGCATGAAGTGAGAGAGCTCGGCAGTACGAGAGAAATAATGAATCCCATATCAGATTGGAGTGGACGAGGAAGCTCGATAAGGAAAACAATGAGATTACAAAGCATGTCTGTAAACACACACAGTGTGGGCAATAAACTGGGTGAAACTAACTACAGCACAAATCAGTGTGGGAATATGATGTAGAGGCAGAGATGTGTAAAACCAATGGGTGACAGAGTGTGGAAAGCGTGTGGGGGTTTTCCACAACATCAACTTATTACAACGCATGAAAAGTTGGAGGGTTTTTGAAACCTCCTGTTTGATCAGGGAGAGGCCCCTTTAACTGGACGCCTCACACGGTGACATCACAGAGCCAGTGTGAGCCTCACCCTGTACGTCACAGTGAGATCAGACATCACAATCGGTTTGTAAACTGGCTGAATTTGAGTTAGGAGGCTGCACGAGCAGACAGAGTGAAGGCAAGTGAGATGGACAGACTGGAATTGGCTGATCTGTCTCGGAGTAAATGAGCTGGAGGAGAAGATCTGAAGAGTTTGACATTGTGATGGGAGAGTGAAGAATGGAGACATCCTCAAGCAGCTGACGGTGGGAAAAGTGTTGCTGTGGAAAGGTTGTTTGCTGCAGTTTGTATGGGTGTGTGAGAGAGTCAGTGTGAGAAACTCCTGAAGTAACAGTCCAGATCTCAATGTTCAATCCTGAAAACTGAGGGCAGCTCAGTGCAAGCTGCATCTTCCAGTCAGCTACTCCTGGAGCCTGGGGTGTGTAGGAGAGCTCAGCTCAGACACTCATTCACCGTCTAGACAGAGCAATCATTGGCTAACTCTTTCAAACAACCGCCCATACATGATAATGCGGGATTTTCCACTCTCGGCTGTGACGATTCCCACTGTGGACGGGACTGGAAAATGGGTCAAAAGGCCTCCTTCTATCCCACATGTTCCTCTGGTCCCAGGTGGGATTTGGTGGCTGTCTCAATCGATATTCCTGAGTGACCTTTTCCCGACTGGGAAACCGAAGAGAATTGTAAAAGAGACAATGCCGGCAAGGGTGGGAAAAGGTGGAATTCTCAGAGAGGAAAGACGCTAGGGGAGGAGTAGTGGGGAGAGGGAGCAGATACAGAGAGAGTGGAGAGAGAGAGTGCTCAGAGAGGGAGAAAGGACATGCTTTACAACATTGGGGTTAATTTAGGATCCATACTCTCCATTCATTTCAAATAGGAAATTGCTGGCAGTCCTATCCCCCAGGGGATGAGGCAAGATAGTGGCTTCTCTAAAAAGATAATGAAATTGATGCCCTGAACTTAATCTGAGAAAGAATAGAATTGATTTAAATCCGTAAAAGATCTAGATCATGAACTCAGACAGCGAGACTGAAGGAATCGACCAGAAACTCTTATCCCAAAGTACAAATTCTCGGAGTTTAATACATTAACAGAATGGATTCTTGAAACAGTATGTGGATAGTCCAACTAGGGAAAGGGCCATATTGGACCTGGTATTATGGAATGAGCTCGGCCAGGTGGTCGACGTTTCAGTAGGGGAGCAGTTCGGGAACAGTGACCACAATTCAGGAAGCTTTAAGGTACTGATGGATAAAGATAAGTGTTGTCCTCAGGTGAAGGTGCTAAACTGGGGGAAGGCTAATTATAACAATATTAGGCAGGAACTGAAGAATGTAGATTGGGGGCAGATGTTTGAGGGGAATCAACATCTGGCATGTGGGAGGCTTTCAAGTGTAAGTTGATGGGGATTCAGGACCAGCACATTCCTGTAAGGATGAAGGATAAGTATGGCAAGTTTTGGGAACCTTAGGTAAGGAGAGATATTGTGAGCCTGGTAAAAAAGCAAAAGGAAGCATTTGTCAAAGCTAGGAGGCTGGGAACACACAAAGCAAGTGTGGAATACAAGGAAAGTTAGAAAGAAACTTAAGCAAGGAGTAAGGAGGGCTAAAAGGGGTCATGAAAAATCATTGGCCAGTAGGATTAAGGAAAATCTCAAGGCTTTTTATACACATATAAAGAGCAAGAGGGTAGCCAGGGAGAGGGTTGGCCCACTCAAGGTCAGGGGAGGAAATCTATGCGTGGAGCCAGAGGAAATGGGTGAGGTATTAAATGAGTACTTTGCATCAGTATTCACCAAAGAGAAGGACTTGGTGGATGATGAGTCTGCGGAAGGGTGCGTAGATAGTTTGAGTCATGTTGAGATCAAAAAAGAGGTGGTATTGGGGTTCTTGAGAAACATTAAGGTAGACAAGGTCCCCAGGGCCTGATTGGATATACCCCAGAATACTGAGAGAGGCAAGGAAGGAAATTGCTGGGGCCTTGACAGAAATGTTTGTATCCTCACTGGCTACAGGGGAGGTCCCAGAGGATTGGAGAACAGCCAACGTTGTTCCTTTGTTTAAGAAGGGTTGCAAGGATAATCCAGGTAATTACAGGCTGGTGAGCCTTACGTCAGTTGTAGGCAATTTATTGGAGAGGATTCTTCGAGAGATGATTTACTCCCACTTGGAAATAAGTGGATGTATTAGCAAGAGGCAACATAGTTTTGTGAAGGGGAGATTGTGTCTCACTAACTTGATCGAGTCTTTCGAGGAAGTGATGAAGATGATTGATGAGGGTAGGGCAGTGGATGTTGTCTACATGGACTTGAGTAAGGTCTTTGATAAGGTTCCTCATGGCTGACTGGTACAGAGGGTGAAGTCGCACAGGATCAGAGGTGTGCTGGCAAGATGGATACAGAGCTGGCTCGGTCATAGAAGACAGAGGGTAGCAGTGGAAGGCTACGTTTCTGAATGGAGGGCTGTGAAAAGTGGCATTCCTCAGGGATCAGTGCTGGGACCTTTGTTGTTTGTAATATATATAAATGATTTAGAGGAAAATGTAATTTGTTTGATTAGGAAGTTGCGGATGACACAAAGGTTGGTGGAATTGCGGATAGCAATGAAGACCATCAGAGGATACAACAGGATATAGATCAGTTGGAGACTTGGGCGGTGAGATGGCAGATGGAGTTTAATCGGGACAAATGTGAGGTAATGCATTTTGGAATGTCTCATACAGATGGAAAGTGTACAGTAAACAGCAAAACCCTTAAAAATTTTGATAGGCAGATGTATCTGGGTGTACAGGTGCACAGGTTACTGAAAGTGGCAACACAGGTGAAGGAGGTAGTCAAGAAGGCATACGACATGCTTGCCTTCATCAGCCAGGGCATTGGTTTGCTCTCATTGGAACAACGGAGGTTTAGGGGCGACCTGATAGAAGTTTACAAGATTATGAGGGGTATGGACAGAGTGAATTGTCAGAATTCATTTCCTAGGTTGGAAATATCAATTACAAGCGGAAATGTGTTTTGGGTGCGAGGGGCAAGGTTTAAAGGAGATGTACAAGGCAAGTTTTTTATGCAGAGGGTGGTGGATGCCTGGAACTCGCTGCCGGGGGAGGTAGTGGAAGCAGATACAATAGTTGCTTTTAGAGGGATCTTGACAAATACATGAATAGGATGGGAATAGAGGGATATGGTCCCCGGAAGGGTAGGGGGTTTTAGTTCAGTGGGGCAGCATGGTCGGTGCAGGCTTGGAGGGCCGAAGGGCCTGTTCCTGTGCTGTAATTTTCTTCTTTATTCTTTGGACCAATAACTGTAAAATTAAGTTGAACAAAATACATGAGGAACGTGATATTCGGAAGGACAGGGAGGTCACTTATTACCTGGAAGGTGCAGGATTGGGGAGATGGACAGGGCGGGAGGAATAAAGGAATCTCGGATGCAATTCTTCACACTCCCATCACAGAGTAAAGCTGTTTGGATCTTCTCCCCGACTACATTCACTCTGAGACAGATCAGCCAGTTTGTCAGTCAGTGCAGCTCCCTTTCCTTCAGTCTGTGCAGCCTCCTGCCTCAAATTCAGTCTCCTCTTGCGATGTCTGATCTCACTGTGATGTACAGGGTGAGGGGCAGACTTGTTCTGTGATGTCCCCATGTGACCCATCCAAGGAGCCATCCTTGATCAAACAGGAGGTTGCAAAAACCCTTGCACTTTGCTTGGGTTGCAATAAGTTGATGTTCGGGAATGCACCAATCAGTTTAATCCCTATGTCTCCCAGGATATGATAAAGAGTCCTCCCTGGCACCAGCTGGCTCGGAGGTGTCTGTGTTGACTGGTGCCAGTGTCAGGCTGCTTTCAAACCCCAGTCAATCAATAACATTTTTTGCGCAGATTGCCATGGCCAGGGAAAAAGTGAACCATTTTGTTGCTTTAGAATTGAAACAGCATTCCTCATGTCTGTTCTCAGAGTCTCTTTATTCTCAACATTGATAGAAACATCGGAACATCGAAATTAGGAGCAGAATTCGGCAAGTTCAGCCCTACTAACCTGCTCTACCATTCAATCAGACCATGGCTGATCTCTCCCTGGTCTCAAATCCACCACCCCACCTGTTCCCCATATTCTCTTATCCCGTTGTTATTAGAAATATATCTATCTCCTTCTTGAAACCATTCAACGATTCAGACTCACCGCGCTCTGGGGCAGCGAGTTCCACAAATTCACCACCCTCTGCGAGAAGTAGTTCCTCCTCATCTCAGTTTTAAATCTGCCGCCTCTCAACCTGTACCTGTGACCTCTTGTTCTAGATTGCCCCACAAGGGGAAACATTTGGTCAACATTTACTTTATCAGTCCCTTTTGAAATGTTATATACCTCGATCAAATTGCCTCTCATTATTCTAAACTCCAGCGATTACAAGCCCAAGCTGGTTAACCCTGCTGGTTAATCTCGAGGAAGCTTCCTGAATGTCTCATTCCTACTGAAGCACAATTGGAACCTGAATCAGACAAGATCCCCATCACTTCCATAAGACCATAAGATATAGGAGCAGAATTAGGCCATTTGGCCCATCAAGTCTGCTCCGCCATTCAATCATGGCTGATATGATTCTCATCCACATTCTCCTGCCTTCTCCCCGTAACCATTGATCCCTTTATTGATCAAGAATATATCTATCTCTGTCTTAAAGACACTCAATGATCTGGCCTCCACAGCCCTCTGTGGCAATGAGTTCCACAGACTCACCCTCCTCTGGCTGAAGAAATTCCTCCTCATCTCTGTTTTGAAGGAGCGTCCCTTCACTCTGAGTTTGTGCCCTCGAGTTCTAGTCTCTCCCACTAGTGGAAACCTCCTCTCCACGTCCACTCTATCTAGGCCTCTCAATATTCTGTAAGTTTTAATTAGATCCCCCTCATCCTTCTAAACTCCATCGATTACAGACCCAGACTCCTCAACCGCTCCTCATATGACAAACCTTTCATTCCCGGGATTATTCTTGCAAACCTTCCAGAAATTTGTATTGAAAATGAGTCTGAAACTCTCCAATGTTATTCCAATGTTGTGGAGTGAAACTGACTGGGAAACGCCACTGACCAGCCCATCTCTGCCAATCCACTGCAAAGCTTCACATGAAACATCGACACCAGCTTGTTCTGAGACTCCCAGGATATGATAGAGCCACCAACTGGCTCGGAGGTGTCTGTGTTGACTGGTGCCGATCTAAGGCTGCTTTCAATCCCAATAAATCAATAAAATTTGTGGCACAGCTTGGCATGGCCAGGGGAAAACTGAACCAAACACTCAGCTTCATTTCAACAGGGAATTTAAAATCAGGGAGTTATAACAAACCAGCAATAATCTTTGGTTAGACCACACTTAGAACCCTGCAGGCAGCTTTATTCAGGATGTTATAAAAAGAATATTGAGGGACTGGAGATGTCTGTGTTGACTGGTGCCAGTTTTAGGCTGCTTTCAAACCCCAACTGCTCGTGTTTCACAAGAGTCCTTCATCGAGACACACGTCCCAACATCTGGTCACTCCAACTCAGCCCTCCATCATTTCAGCTTTTCATGTTGAACATGAACGTGAGCCAGAGTCTGAAACTGTGGCTTCCAGAATTCCCCTCACTGGGAGTTTGAGCTCAGGCTTGAGGTTTTACCTCAGTGAATGCTCTGGGAGATGGGTTGTGTTGAGTGGGGGAATGAATTTCTGCAAATTAACAATTCAGAGAAAGGATTGAGGAGAGTTTTTGTTAAAGTTGGAATAACACAGGAATGGGAACAGCCCGTCAACTAGTTTCAAGTCTCCATTGAATGTTGGTCTTGTTGGTGCCAGTACAGAGCGAGACTGCGGATAGTTGGGAACCAGTCTCCGAGGCAGAGGGTTCAGATGGTATTTGTAAAACAGAAATGGAATAGAAATTGTCTTGGGAAGCATTGTCTGATCAGGGCCGGTGTGATCTCCTGGACTTGTTTCGATCGCCACAAGGGGTCGGAGAGGAATTTCCCAGATTTCTTTTCCCCATATTGGTTTTAACTCTGGGTTTTTGCCTCTCCCTGGAGATCACATGGTCTGGAAGGGGGGGGGAGGGGGGGTGGGGATGAGTCAGTATGTTGTGATGAACAAGGCATCGCAGTTGTGAGGGACAGCTGGATGGAGCAGAGAGGGAGCTGTCCATCCAACAATTATCTTTCAAATGTCATTAATTCAATGACTGAAACCTCAAATCTGGAAATAAATGTGGCTTCAAATTGGACAAACTTTGTGTGTTTTCTGATTTCTGCATGGATGATAGACACAAACAGAAATGGGAAGAGAAGAGGTCTCTTCATTTTCACACACAGACTGGGGAGTATTTTTATTCAATCACGGGATGTGGGTGTAAGCGGCAAAGCCAGTATTTATCACCCATCCTTAATTGCCCGTCAGAAAATCGTGGTGAGTCACCAACTTGGCTTTACGTGGTTGGCGTGCTGTAGACCAGACCCAAGTGAGGATGGCAGATTTTCTTCCCGAAAGGACATTGGTGAACCAGATGTTTTTAGAACAATAACCTCTGGTTTTATGGTCACCATTACTGACGTTAGTCTTGCTATCAATTTATCCATCTTGTTCCAATTGCTGCGAGTATTCAGGTAAAGAGTTTTTTATCCTTTTTTAAAAACTATTTTTTAATCGTCTGACCTTATTTGAATAAGGAAATTAAGGTTTGCATCAAATTGAAAGAAAATCTCTACAAATCTGCAAAGATTAGTGCTAGGTCTGAAAACTGGTCAGATTTTAAGAATAAAAAACAAAGAGGTAGGAATTTGAGTCTGAAAGAAAACCGGCTGGAAATATGAAAACACATTGTAAGAGTTTCTGCAGCTATTTAAATAGAGAAAGAGTAACTAAAGTTAGTGTTTTTCCTCTAAAGAGCGAGTCCGGGGAATTGATAATGGAAAACAAAGAAATGGCAGAGATGTTGAACAGATATTTAGTGTCATTCTTCACTGCAGAAGACTTAGAAAACTTCCCAAAGGTACTTGAAAATCAAAAGGTGAACAGGAGAGAGGATCTTAAAATAATTGCCATTACTAGGGGAAAGTGCTGGGAAAACTACTAGACCTAAAGGTTGACAATTCCCCAGGACCAGATGGCCTATATCCTAGGATCCTAAAAACAATGACTGCCGAGATAGTGGATACATTGTTTATAATCTTCCAAAATTCCTTAGATTTTGGAAAGGTCCCAATGGCTAATGTAATACCTTTATGCAAGAAAGTTGGAAGACAGAAATCAGGAAACTACAGGCCAGTTGGTCTAACATCTGTCATTGGGAAACTGCGAGAATCTATTATTAAGGAGGTTATAAGCAGGATACTTAGAAAACCTTAATGTGATGAGGCAGAGTCAATGAGTGGCAAACATTTGTCAGATTGAGTGTAATGTGGAAAAATGTGAATGTGTCTACTTTGGCAGGAAGAATAGAAAAGCAGGATATTATTTAAATAGAGAGAGATTGCAGAACTTGATGGTACAGAGGGATCTGGGTGTTCTTTTATATAAATCATATATAATCAATTAGTATGCAGGTATAGCAAGTGATTTGGAAGGCTAATATAATATTGGCACTTAATGCAAAGGGATTGGAATATAAAGGTAGAGAAGTTTTACTGCAGCCGTACAGGACATTGGTGAGGCCACATCTGGAATATTGTGCACAGTTTTGTCTCCTTATTTGAAAAAGGATATCCTTGCGTTAGAAGCAGTACATAGAAGGTTCCAACAAGTCATTCCATAGAATCCCTACAGTGCAGAAGGCGGCCCATCGAGCCTGCACCGACAATAATCCCACCCAGGCCCTATCCCCGTAATCCCACATATTTACCCTGCTAATCCCTCTAACCTACGCATCCCGGGACACCAAGGGGCTAACCACTGTGCCACTGTGCCGCCCATTCCTGGGATGAAGGGCTTATCTTATGGAGAAAGGTGAACAGGTTGGGCCTATACCCATTGGAGTTTAGATGAATGAGAGTTCATCTTACTGAAACACAAGATCCTGAGGGGATTGATAGGGTGAATACTGGGAGGATGCTTCCACTTATCAGGAGAGTAGAACTGGGAGACATAGTTTAAGAATGAGGTTTTTAGTATGTAGAAATCTCTTCCTCAGAGAGCCGTGGAGGCTGGGTCATTGAACTTAGACAGAGTTTTGACAGACAAGAGAGTCAAGGGTTTTGGAGGGCAGAGAGGAAAGTGGATTTGAGACCACAGCCAGATCAGCCATGATTGTATGGAATGATGGAGCAGGCTGGAAGGGCTGAATGGCCTACTCCTGTTCCTAAGTCCAATGTTCCAATGTTCTGTGTCTGAGTGGATCTCTGGCTAACTTTAGATAGGTGAGTATGGAACCAGGCGAGAGCAGTCCTATCCAGATGGATGACTAGAGAAGCATTGGGAGAGGATGATGTGATGTTAAAGACGACAGACAGGTTGAGAAGGGGATGGCATGAACATTTATCTTTGTAACAGCCAGATAGGATAGTTATTTGACATTTATAAGAGTTAATATAAGGGCCAAAAACCTGATTGAAGGGATTGAGTTCAGGAAAAGATAGCAATGGATGTTCAAGGAAGCTGGAGAGAAAAGGGAGGTTGGAGATGGGGTGATAGTTTGCAAGGATGATGGGGATGAGGGTTGTTTTTTGAGGAGAGGGGTGATGATTGTGGATATAAAGGAGAGAGGGATGACACCAGAAGACAGAGAACTTTAAGCTTGAATACCTTTGGGCATGTTTTGTTGGCATATGTGTGGCAGGTCAGGTATTGTTAATCTCTGAACCTACCAGAGGTTCTGGCTTCAGCACAGCGATAAGTGATGAAATGTCATGGTATTAATGTGTCATGGGTGGGAACCCACACCAGGGTGGATGTATCATGGGGCCAATCTGAAACAATGTAAAGAAGCAGTTTCATGGCCATCTCTGTCCAGGGCAATGGTGGATCTTCCTCCTCTCAAGTGACCTGATGCTTGGTTCTTCCAAGCATCACTGAGGCAGAAGCTCTGGGTATTTCAATGGAGATAGGTCATGCCTCCTACTACATCATAACCACATTGGAGCAAAACAGAATTCTGCCCCCCTTCCTTCCAGTCCCTTGGTAAACTAACAGCAGTAAATTCTCTGGAGAGTGGTCTGCACCCTGCCCACTTCATTCTCCTTATGCTAATTATCTGCCTGGCCTGGAACTCCCAACATCCCCCCAAAGCATCCATTATATCTGTGTGAAGGGCTATTGCTCCCTTCCTATCCCCTGCCAACAACTGGAATTTGGATAGATTACAAGGAACCCAGTAGATCCACTGGAAATTCTGCAATCTCACCTCAGAGGAAATTTGGAACCTTTGACTTTCCTGTCTGGACAATTCTAACATTTGGCAGTGAGTTTGTAATCTTCCTTCTATAGTTTGTGCGTCTGTCTCTTTCCCTCAGTTAAGCTCAGGAAACATTGACATTTACCTTTTGGGAGGCTATTTGGACCATAGTGTCTCTGCCAGCTCTTTGTTAGAATAATCCTCTGGCCTCCTCTCTCCCAACAGCCCATATTGGAGATATTTATTTATCTAATTTTTCAATGAGATACAATGCTTTCTGCCTCAACTATTCACAATGGCAAAGCATCCAGGATCCAGCAACTCACTATAAAAAAGATGCTTTCCCAGCCTCTTTGCTCTCTTCCAGAATGACAATATTAAATTTATAACCCCCAATCAATGACCGAATATTCATTCTTCCTGCACCCTCCCCCCCACGCCCCGCCCCCCCGCCCCCCCGCCCCCCCCCCCCCCCCCCCCCCCCCCCGCCCGCCCCCCAAGCTTTTGCTTCCCATTCTGCCTCGATCCTCAGCCTCTGGTTCCCATTCTCCCCCCTTCCCTCCAGCCTGATCCCCATTCCCTTCCCTCTCTCCAGCCTCTGATCCCCATTCCCTCTCCTCTCTCCAGCCTCTGATCCCCATTCCCCCCTCTCCAGCCTTTGCTTGCACCACTTTAGTATCCTGTTTACTGCTGTGCTGAACCTGAAACCCTATTCAATCCATCATCAACACTGCCTACTTGTGTCTTTTACATCCATCACACAAACCAGCCTCCCATCCATTGACTCTGTCTACACTTCCCGCTGCCTCGGCAAAGCACCCAGCATAATTAAGGACCCCACGCACCCCGACATTCCCTCTTCCACCTTCTTCCGTTGGGAAAAAGGTACAAAAAGTCTAAGGACACGACTCAAAAACAGCTTCTTCCCTGCTGCCATCAGACTTTTGAATGGACCTATCTCGCACTAAGTTGATCTTTCTCTGCACCCCTAGCGATGACTGTAACACTACATGCTGCACTCTCTCCTTTCCTTCTCTATGAACGGTATATTTTGTCTGTATAGTGTGCAAGAAACAATATTTTTCACTGTATGTTAATACATGTGACAATAATAAATTCTCCATATCTTTGCCTATAGCCAATTTCATCGTGACGAATGCAAAAACCCTCAAACATTTGTCTAAGCCTCTCCATTGCGCTTTCCAGCTCTAACTTACATATACTCCAAATCACAGAGAACCGTATTACTCAGTTTCTATTCCCATACTTGTATTATTCCAGGTTATTACGGTATATTAATCTGCTTACTGAATCAATGTAGAGATATGAAATTTTATTATCTACACCCCCATCACTTCCACTCCTCGCCCACTGCCAGCGGATTTCTGTCCCGCATCAGCTTTAAAAATCCTTGTCTGTGGTTTCAAATCCCACCTTAGCCCCACTCCACTCTGCCTCGGTGAACACGGCAGACACTCCAGTGAATGCAAACACACCATGAGGCGTGATCTGACCGGCTGTTCACACCACGCTCCTACTGCAGCGAAGTCGGAGAATTTGGCACCCAGCCAAATCTCCATTCACTGCAGCGGGATGGGAAAATCCCATCGGCTTGCACAGCTGTAACATTCCGGCCCAGGCCTCGACATTCTGGAATTCTCTTCCCAAATTACTTGCTTTTGTCACTGCTCTCCCACTTTTTAAGCCTCTTCAAGTCCCAGTTATTTTCACCCTGTCTTCAGTCACCTCTTTTCATTCTTTCTTCCACCTCTAGCTTGGTATTCTTTTATACAACATTGTGGGATGTTGTTCTATGCAAGAGAGAAGCTACATTCGTGTTTAGTTGTCGTTGCTATAGCTTTCTTTCCTTCCAACCGTGAAGACATAGATTGACATTATTAATAAAATCTGAAATAAAAACAGAAAATGCTGGAACACTCAGCAGGTCTGGTAGCATCTGTGGAGAAACAAAGTTCACATTTCAGGCCTGTGACCTTTCTTCATAACCCTCATTTGATGAGAGGTCACACACCTTTGGGATGTTAACCTTGTTTCTCACTCCACAGATCCAACCTTGTCTGTTGGATATTTCTGTTTATAACTCATATTAGGCCATTACACAGTTTGAAAATGAGGAGATTCCTCCCCTGATCACCAGTCATGACTCCGCTGGTAGCATACTGGTCTCTGAGACTGAAGGTTGTGGGTTCAAATCCCATCCAGGACTTCAGTGCAACAATCAAGGCTGACACTCCAGTGGAGTACTGAGGGGGTTCTGTACTGTTAGAGGGGCTGTCTTTTGATGACAAAAACGAAACGGAGGTACTTGGCTGCCCTTTCCAGTGGATTGTAAAAGAACCCAAGGCACCTTTTCAACGAAGAGCGGGGAAGTTATCCCTGGTGCCCTGACCAATATTTATGTCTCAATCAACATCACAAAAACAAATGATTGGGTCATTATCGCATCACAACACTGCAAAGCACACTTAATTGACTGTAAACCACTTTGAGATGTCCAATTGTCATGAAAGGTGCTATGTAAATGCAAGACAAACTTTCTCTAACCCATTAACTGACTGGTGCACCCATTCAGTAACAGTCTGCAGCAGGAACAGGGTTAATGTGTCAGAGTGTTGATGCATCATTATAGTGTGCTGTATTAGCTTATACAATCAATACACTTGACAATTTACCTTTCCACTCAATAGGCTTTTTACTGTCAAGTGTGTTCCCAATTCCTTCTCTATGAGGCTTGGTAACAGTTCATTCCTCCCTATGTCAAAGCAGATTGTTGTTCCCTGGAAAAAGATCAAAGAGTACAACTTTATTTGTTTATTTATTATTAGTGTCACAAGTAGGCTTACATTAACACTGCAATGAAGTTACTGTGAAAATCCCCTAGTCCACACTCCGGCGCCTGTTCGGGTACACTGAGGGAGAATTTAGCACGGCCAATGCCCCTAACCAGTATGTCTTTCTGACTGTGGGAGGAAACCGGAGCACCCAGCGGAAACCCACACAGACATGGGAAGAACGTGCAGATTCTGCACAGACAGTGACCCAAGCCGGGAGTCGAACCCGGGTCCCTGGTGCTATGAGGCAGCAGTGCTAACCACTGTGCCAGCGTGCTGCTCCACAAGGTTACATTTTTTTAAAATAGAAACCCTACAGTGCAGAAGGAGGCCATTCGGCCCATCGAGTCTGCACCGACCACAATCCCACCCAGCCCTACCCCCACATATTTACCCGCTAATCCCTCTAACCTACGCATCCCAGGACTCTAAGGGGCATTTTTTTTAACCTGGCCAATCAACCTAACCCGCACATCTTTGGACTGTGGGAGGAAACCGGAGCACCCGGAGGAAACCCACGCAGACACGAGGAGAATGTGCAAACTCCACACAGACAGTGACCTGAGCCGGGAATCGAACCCGGGACCCCGGAGCTGTGAAGCAGCAGTGCTAACCACTGTGCTACCGTGCCGACATGCATGGCTCAGCGGGGAGATGCAGCATCCTGTGTGCTGTTGCTCCACAGAAACCAGAAAGGGACCAAATGTGTGAAGCCTGTTTGTTCTGAGTTGGCTGATCACAGCTGGGGCAAGGGTCGGTGTTACAATCTTTGTCCACTGGGTTTGGGGCGGGTTTGCTGTCCCGCGATTGTAGCTGGAATGTGAAAACATGCAGATGTCAGGTGTGAATGGAATGAAATCCAGCTGTGATGACCACTATGGTGGAACAGCCTGTCAGCACTCGCTGACAAAAAATACACAAAAAGAATGGCCACTTGGGTGAAGAGTGTCCCCGTTATTTCAGGAAGCAGAGTTAAAGGGAGACAATCAGGAACAGAATAGCAGAGGGAGGAAAAGGGGTGAGAAATGACAGGGAAGACAATATATGAACAACAGACAATGGGTAGTGCACAGGGAGATAGGAGAAAGGAATCCAGTGAGAAGACTTCCACGTATTTGGATTCAATGCTGTACATGAGCAAGTGGTCATAGAATCATAGAATCATAGAAACCCTACAGTGCAGAAGGAGGCCATTCGGCCCATCGAGTCTGCACCGACCACAATCCCACCCAGGCCCTACCCCCACATATTTTACCCACTAATCCCTCTAACCTACACATCCCAGGACTCTAAGGGGCAATTTTTTTTTTTTTAACCTGGCCAATCAACCTAACCCGCACATCTTTGGACTGTGGGAGGAAACCGGAGCACCCGGAGGAAACCCACGCAGACACGAGGAGAATGTGCAAACTCCACACAGACAGTGACCCGAGCCGGGAATCGAACCCGGGACCCTGGAGCTGTGAAGCAGCAGTGCTAACCACTGTGCTACCGTGCCGCCCGTGGTCAGAGCTTGAGATTCTGGAGAATCAAAGGTAATAAGAGATTACAATGGTAAAATAAAGAATTCTCTCTATTTAATATGGATTGAGGCACAAGCATTGATTATTGCTGTTCTTCACCAGTTACAGCATGCCAATCTGAATATGATGCACTTGTTCCTGTTCTACATTAACCAATCCTTAACCCACGCTAATATATTACCCCCAACCCAATAAGGCCTAATTTAGTGCAGTAACATTTTGTGCAGCACCTTATCAAATGCCTTTTGAAAGTGGAAAAACACTACATCTACTGGTTTATCTACCCTGCCCTCAAAAACTCTTAATAACCATGCACAAAATACACAAAGTCTACCTCATCATCCCTTCACACTCTCTCTCCCTGTATCCATGTTCACCAATGCCTAGACTCTCTCTCACTTTCCATACTCCCTCTCTACCCACTTTAACTTGTTTTATACTTTGTCTTCACTTCAGCAATTCTCAGTAATTTCACGACCTCTACTTATAATCTCTGTACGTGTCCAATTGGCATTGTCGATATTTCTACATTTTCTCCCAAGTTTCTCCAGGGTTCACCACCTGTCGGTGTTGCTTACGTTCAAGTCTTGTCATGTAATCTTTTGGATTTTGAGATCAGCAATGATATGCATTGTTTTCAAAGGAGCTCCCCACAGATTCTGGGATCCTGTTCTCTGAACTAAGTCCTGTCGTTGTTGGAGATGTCAGCCTGCACCAGCACCCCGCTGTTTGGTAAGGCTGTGTCGTGTTTGTACAGAATATCAGGGTGTCAGTAGCATATTATTGACTTATTTCCAGTAAATTAGGTTAATACTTTGGCTCTGTAAACTCATTTCCAAAGACAGCATTGCTGAGCGGCAGGTTTGGGCAACAGAGCTCCATGGCAACATGGGCAACATGGTGGCACAGTGATTAGCACTGCTGCCTCAGAGCACCTGGGACCCGGGTTCAATTCCAAGCTTGGGTCCCTGTCTGTGTGGAGCTTGCATGTTCTCCCTGTGTCTATATAGGTTTCCTCAGGGTGCTCCGGTTTCCTTCCACAGTGTAAAGATGTGCGGGTTAGGTTGATTGGCCATGCTAAATTGACCCTTAGTGTCAGGGAGTTAGTACGGTAAATAAGTACAGTTATGGGGATAGGGCCTGGATGGGATTGTGGTCGGTGCAGACTCGACGGGCTGAATGGCCTCCTTTTGTACTGTAGGGATTCTATGAACATAGGAGTATGTGTGCTAGACTCGGGGACACAAGTCCTGGGTTTGAATCCTGGATGCAGCTCTCCTCTTTCTGAGATAGGTGAAATGAGCTTCAGTATAGAGGAGGGAGCTACAGGCAGCTCTAGTCTTTCATAACAGAGATTAAAGGTTAAATCTCACGGGATCCAGGGTGAGGTAGCTAAATAGATACAAAATTGGCCTAATGACAGAAGAGAGAAGGTGGTTGTAGAGGGTTGTTTTTCAAACTGGAGGCCTGTGACCAGGGATCAGTGCAAGGTCCACTGTTATTTGTCATTTATATTAATGATTTGGATGAGAATATAGGAGGCATGGTGAGTAAGTTTGCATTTGACACCAAGATTGGTGGAATAGTGGAGAGTGAAGAAAGTTATCTAGGATTGCAATGGGATCTTAATCAATTGGGCCAATGGGCTGACGAATGGCAGATGGAGTATGATTTAGATAAATGCGAGGTGATACATTTTGGTAGATTGGACCAGGGCAGGACTTACTCAGTTAATGGTAGGGCATTGGGGAGAGTTACAGAGCAAAGAAATCTAGGGGTACAGGTTCATAGCTCCTTGAACGTGGAGTCACAGGTGGGCAGAGTGGTGAAGAAGGCATTCAGCATGCTTGGTTTCATTGGTCAGAACATTGAATACAGGTGTTGGGACGTCTTGTTGAAGTTGTACAAGACATTGGTAAGACCACACTTGGAGTACTGTGCACAGTTCTGGTCACCCTATTGTAGAAAGGATATTATTAAACTAGAAAGTGTGCAGAAGAGATTTACTAGAATGCTACCGGGACTTGATGGATTGAGTTATAAGGAGAGGCTGGATAGACTGGGACTTTTTTCTCTGAAGCGTAGGAGGCTTAGGGGTGATCTTATTGAGGTCTATAAAACAATGAGATCAGCTAGATAGTCAATATCTTTTCCCAAAGGTAGGGGAGTCTAAAACTAGAGGGCATAGGTTTAAGGTGAGAGGGGAGAGATACAAAAGTGTCCAGAGGAGCAATTCTTTCACACAGAGGGTGGTGAGTGTCTGGAACAAGCTGCCAGGAGTAGTAGCAGAGGCGGGTACAATTTTGTCTTTTAAAAAGCATTTAGATAGTTACATGGATAAGATGGGTATAGAGGGATATGGGCCAAATGTGGGCAATTGGGATTAGATTAGGGGTTTAAAAAAAAGGGCAGCATGGACAAGTTGGGCCAAAAGGCCTGTTTTCATGCTGTAAACCTCTATTAGCATCAATCTCACTTCATTCTGCACTTCTTTCTTGCTGACCAGTCTGTTCCTGCTGCCACCAAGTGGTCAATTTTATATCGCAGGTCATTCAGTTCATCGCCCCTGTGCTGATGCTTTCAAGGAGAAGTCCCAATCTTCTGCCCTTTTTCAATGTTTCTCTTTTTAAAATATTTATCCACCTTCTCTTTTAAAAGCTGTTCTGGAATCTGTTTGCCCTTTAATTTCTGGCATTCTATGTCCAAACAACTCTCTGACTCTCCTTTTATTTATTTCTTTGGTGGTGAATTTATAAAGGAAACACTCAAGAAATTAATTGATGAAGCAGCTGGAGCTGGTTGGGCAAGGAGACTACCCTGAGGGACTCCTGCAGTGATATCCTGGGACTGAGATGATTGTGAGCTCCAACAGCCATTTTTGTGTATACCAGGTATGTCTCCAACTAGCAGAAGGTTTTCCCCGATTCTCATTAACTTGTTATAGTAGGGCTCCTTCATGCCATACTTGGTCAAATGTCGCCTTGATGTCAAAGGTGGTCACTCTCTCCTCACCTCTGGAGTTCAGCTCTTTTTTCCGTGTTTGAGGTCAGGAGCTGAGTGGCCCTGGCAGAACCCAAACTACGTGCCAGAGAACAGATTGCTACTGAGTGAGTGTTGATGACCCCTTGCCTCACTTTTCTGACGATCGGGAGCAGACTGATGGGTGATAATGGACATAATTTGTTCTGCTTTTAGTGAAAGGATATACCTGGGCAATTTTCCACATTGCCAAGTAGATGTCAGTGCTGTAGCTGTACTGGAATAGTTTGGCTTGGGATGTGGCATGTTCTGGAACACAAGTCTTCAGTACCATTACCAGAATATTGTCAGGTCTCAAAGCCCTTGCAGTATCCAGTGCCTTCAGTTGTTTCTTGAATCCACGTGGAGTAAATCCAATTGGCTGAAGACTGGTATCTGTGATGCTGGGGACCTCGGGAGGAGGCCAAGATGGATCGTCCATTTGTCACCTCTGGCTGAAGATTGCTGCAAATGCTTCAGCCTTGTCTTTTGCACTGATATGCTGGGTTCCCCCATCATTGGGGATGGGGATATTTATGGAGTCTCCTCCTCCAGTGAATTGTTTCATTGTCCACCGCCATTCATGGCTGGATATGGCAGGACCGCCATTGATTGTGCGATCACTTAGCTCTATCTATTACTTGCTGCTTTCATTGTTTGGCACACAAGTAGTCAGTTTTATAGTTTCACCAGGTTGACACCTCATTTGTAGGTATGCCTGATGCTGCTCTTGGCATGCCCTCCTGCACTCTTCATTGAACCAGGGTTGATCCCCTGACTTGGTGGTAATGATAGAGTGGGGGATATACTCGGCCATGGGGTTACAGATTGTGCTGGAGTACAATCCTGCTGCTGCTGATGGCCCACAGCACCTTAGGGGTGCCCAGTTTGAGTTGCTGGATCTGTTCAAAATCCACCCCATTTAGCACAGTGGTACTTGAGGCCACAGCACAGACCCCTGTGGGACTCCACTCATCACATCCTGCCAGTCAGCAGAAGACTCATTTATGCATACTCTCTGTTTACTGCCAGCCAGCCAATTTTGCCCGTGCTAATATATTACTCCCTAAACCATGAGCTTTTACTTTCCGCAAGAAGCTTTGATGTGGCATCTTATCAAATGCCTTCTGGAACTCAGCCATGACCTAATTGAATGATTGAGGCTGAATGGCCTTCTCCTGTTCCTGTATTCCTGCGAGGGTCGCGAGGTTGTGGGATGCACCAGGTGAGGCGGAGACTATGTCAACATTTAAGAATAGGTTAGGCAGGTGATTGTAGGAAAGTGTAATAAAGGGATGGGGGCCACACAGATGATGGTCATGTGGAGGGTAAACACCAACACAGACTGGTTGGGCTGAATGGCCTGTTTCTGCATTGTAATTTCAATACTACTGTTATGTAATAGGCTCATTCTAAAAGAGCCTGGCCATTATAACGGGAGAATTAGTGGTGTAGGAACACAGGCAGGGGAGGAAGTATGTTGTGCCCCGAGTGTGTTCTACCTTTCAGTTAGAACATGGCTGATCTGTATCTTAGCACCGTTTACTCACCTTGGTTCCCTAACCTAATATCCCCCAATTTATACACAACTTCAGCAGAATTCTGGGAGGTGGGATGGTTTGTTGCTTGCGGTTGTTGGGGTCAAAGATCACAGCCCCAGTTCATTATTGCAGGAGTTCCTCAGGATGGTTTCATTGCCCCTTTGTTAATTATCTTTTCACCTTTGATTTATATCACACGATGATATTATTATGTTGGTTATCCTACTCTTTGTGAAGTGTGGGAGTGAGTGGCCCTTTCACACCGATTTCTCAAGAATATAAATGTGGCTTTGGTTTTCCATAGAGTCTGTCACATTGCCTGCAATACTGATTGCAACCAGCAGGAGTAGCCATTTCACACTCAGCAAATAAATCATAAAAACCCTCAATCAAGAGAACTGCTATTTTAAAATAGAAAGAAACCCAGAAGTGAGATTAAAACAGGAGGTTTACCTTCAGGTTGCCAACAATATTTACTTGAAAGCTGTAACAGAGGCTCGTCAATGATGTTAAAAGTTAAAGTTGGAAGCACCTCAGTTAGACAGCCTGGTTCACATGATGACAGAGCTTTCTCTTGTCGGTGAGTCCAGAACCAATTTTCAATGAGGAGTCACTCTCTGCCTCAGAAAGGGGTGGAAGCGAGGTCACTGAACATTCTTAAGGCAGAGGTAGATAGATTCTTGGGCAGTGAATCAAAGATGTTCAGGGAAGGTGGGGAATGTGAACTCAACACAAACAGATCAGCCAGATCTTATTGAATGGCGGAGCAAGTTTTAGGGGCTAAATGGCCTTCTTCTGCTCCAACTTTGTACATTTGTATCTTCATATGAAAAACATTCAGGAACCACTACTCTCTGTTTCCTGTCACTCAGCCAGTTCCATGTTGCTACAGTCCCGGTTATTCCATGAGCAATAGCTTTGCTCACAAGTCTGGTGTGTGGAACCGTATCAAATTTTGTAAGGTCCATGTGCACCACATCAACAGCATTACTCTATTCAACCCTCACTGTTACCTCTTCAAAAAATGGCAGGTTAGTTAAACATGACTTTTCCCATGAGAAATCTGCACTGGATTTATGGCCAGTGCCTCTGCAATTTCCACTCTCGTTTTCCTTAGTATTCTAGGGTGCATCGTAGGTCCTAGTGCCTTATCAGCTTTAAGTACAGACAACCTATCCAATACCTCCTCCTTTTCTATCTGGTGTCTGCATTATCTTCTCTTTCACCTTGGCCTGGGCGGCATTGGGTTCTTTAGAGACAGGTGCAAAATATTCATTTAAATCCTGAACTATGCTCTCTGCCTCCATGTGTAAATCCTCTTTTAGGTTTCTAATTGGCACTGCTCCTCCTTTTGCCACCCTTTTAACATTTATATACCTATAAAAGACTTTGGAATTCCCTTTTATGTTGGCTCTCAGTCTGTTTTATGTTGGCTCTCAGTCTGTTTTATGTTGGAAGGGAGGTCATTGGTAAAGCAGCTGAAGATGGTTGGGCCTAGGACACTATCCTGAGGAACTCCTGCAGTTGTCCTGGAGCTGGGATGATTGAATTTTTGTTACTGTTTTATAATTTTTTTTTCACTGTTTTAAGCTTCAGGTAAATATTTATATCCACGGTGTTTCCTAGTTCACAGGCTTGTGCTTAGGGCATTCAAATGTCATTCTACAATCCAGCAAATTCCAAAATCCAGAAATAACTTGGTCCCAAGCATTCTGAACTGGAGAGGTTACAATGTGTTAAACTATATTGTAATATATTGAACCTCTGCTGGAGTGTGTCTAATTTTGGACTCTACAGTTCGTAAGGATGTCAAAGCCTTTGGAGAAAAGGCAAGGGGAGATGTACTACAATAGTGCCAGGGAATCAAGGACTTCAGTTATGTGGAAGGACCAGATAGTCTTCCAATCATATAGCATAGCAAGAGGCCATTCAAATCATTGTTCCAGCACTGACTTTTTGAAAAGCTACCCAATTAATCCCACTCTCCTATCCTTTCACCATAGCAACATTGCAAGTATTTTTTTCAAGTATACATCAAGTATATGCTGTTGAAAGTGACTATAGAATCTGCTTATATCCAGCACGTGTATGTTCCTGATATTAGCAATTTGTTGCATAAAAAGCTTCTCATTTCCCTTCTGGTTCTTTGTCAATTATCCTGTATTTATGTCCACCGGTTACTCCTCCCAGCAGATACATTTTCTCCTTGCTTATTCTTTAAAATAAGTTGAGATTGTTCCTCTTAGAGCAGAGAAAGTGTAGATTAAACAGATGTCTTCAAAACTTTGAACAACTTTGATTCAGCTTCATGAGTGTCAACAACCGGTTGCCTTATTTGTGTGTGTGCGCGTGTGTGTGAGAGAGATCAGGCTGACCTAGCCACCCAGCACAGAACTTGAACTTGGCAATGTTTCTGCGTTGAAGAATTGACCTGGTCACACGTGATGCAGCCTGTCAAGTTTTACACATGGAGCATATTCAAGTCAGAGAGCAACAGATTTCCGGGAATCCAAGGACATGGAATAGTCAGAGTCATGGGGCTTGATCTTACCGCCCGTTCACACCACGCTCCCGCTGCTGCGAGGTCAGAGAATTTGGCGGCCAGCCAAATCTCCGTCCACTGCGGCGGAATGGGAAAATCCCGCTGGTGTGGACAGTGGTAAGATTCTGGCCATAGAGTTTTACAGCACAGAAAGAGGCCCTTCGGCCCAAGTGTGTGCTGGCCATCAAACACCCATCTGTTCTAATCCCATTTTCCAGCACATGGCCCATAGTCTTGTATGCTACAGCATTTCAAGTGCTCATCTAAATAATCTCAAATGTTGAGGGTTCCCACCTCCACCGCCCTTTCAGACAGTGAGTTCCAGATTCCCTCTGGGTGAAAAGGTTTTTCCTCAAATCCCCGGCTCCTTATCTCAAATCTATGCCCCCTGGTTATTGACCCCCTTTACAAAGGGGAAAGATTTCTTCCTATCTACCCTATCTATATCCCTCATAATATTGTTGCCCCTCAGTCTTCTCTGCCCTGAGGAAAACAACCCCAGCCTAACCAGCCTCTCTTCATAGCTGAAACGTTCCAGTCCAGACAACTGAGAAATCTCCTCTGCACCCTCTCGAGTGCAGTCACATCCTGACTGGGATGGTGTGAACAAGTGTAGCTGAGGTAGAAGATGTGCCATGACCTTATTGAATGGCAAAGCAGCCTCGAGGGGCTGAATGATCTAGCCTTGCTCCTATTTCTTATATCATTGTGGGCCCTGATTATCCACAATGTTGGCATTTGGAGTTGTTTTTTAGCTAAACAGTGCATGTTTTTAACTTCAAAAATACTGCAATGTTAGCATCACTCTAACAAAGTTATTCGTGACAGTTGAGTGGTTTTATTACTATATTGTTAAGGCTTACTTTAACATGTGAACCCCTGGGACTTGATAAGCATTAAACCTGTTAGTTAACAAAGCATTAATTATTTTTGGTGGGAACCTACGTTGTGGGACGATGTACTTAAATTAATCTGATTATCTTTCTTGAGTTTATCTTTGTGCTTCCACTCTCCGCTGTTATCAGTCAGCCCCAGTGTTAATCCAACGAGCAATCAGTTTCTGACAAGGGAGATTGGAAGCTCTCACTTCCAGCTGTCTTTTGACATCGTTGACAGCTGGAGATTAATTTGCCAGGTTAAACTTGCAATCACATCATGGTGCAATATCTAATATTTATCAAGTCCGAAATTGTCTTTTGTGAGCAAGTCTGTACTTTAGTAAACTAGCTCACATGTAAACTTTAATCATTTAAACAAATAACAGCCACATCCTCCAAGTGTAAGTAGGGCAGGTGTTGCACGGTCTGTTTGACCTGCAGTGCTATTTACTTTATTTTTATCACTCACCGTGCAAATAGAAAGCTGTTTCATACCAGAAAAAGTCAACAGCCTCATTCCGAAAAGAAATATCATAATGCTAGCCTTAATTATCTATGTGAGTAGCACAGCTAAGACCTAGCAGACCTCATGTATAAATAGGCTCTTTTATTGACTGAATCATAGAACCCCTACAGTGCAGGAGGAGGCCATTTGGCCCATTGAGTCTGTACCATCAACAATCCCACCCAGGCCCTATCCCCGTAAGCCCACGTATTTACCCTGCCAATTCCCCTGTCACTCAGGGGCAATTTTAGCATGGCCAATCAACCTAGCCTGCACATCTTTGGACTGTGGGAGGAAACCGGAGCATCCGGAGGAAATCCACACAGACACAGGGAGAACGTGCAAACTCCACACAGATAGCGACCCGAGGTTGGAATTGAACCTGCGTCCCTGGCGCTGTGAGGCAGCGGAGAGAACCATTGTGCCACCCTCTGTGGGGCCAAACAAACTGACATATAGACAGTAATACAAAAGAAGAGAGTCCCAGAGACATGCACTAATTCAGTATGTAAGAAAAACAGACACTTTGAAAGACCACTCTATTTCTAATACTCAATGAAAAATAGGTATGTGACACATAGGAACAGGAGTAGGCCATTCGGCTGTTATGAAAGAGCAGGTGTAATTGCTGAGCTGACCAAATCTCAAAGGGAAACCTCATCAATCTATCACAACAATTTGTAATTCGTATTTTTATTATGAGGATTTATGTATACTGAAATCAGAACTAAAGATTCTAATGCCACCTTTCGAGACTTTAAATATTAAATTAAAAGCTATTTTAAAAAATAATTTAAACACAAATGATTACAGTTACACAGTGAAATTTAGTCTTACAACATTTCCCAAAGGATTTCTATTAGCTAAACTCACAAATAAACATTATTTTTCAGGTTACAGTCCCAATCTATAATAATTCCAGTAGATATCACCACGAGGAACACAAAGAACAAAGAACAGTACAGCACAGGAGCAGCCCTTCGACCCACCAAGTCTGTGCCAACACAGATGCCTTTCTAATCTAATATTTTCTTGCCTCTCCGTGGTCCATATCCCTCTATTCCCTGTCTATTCATGTATCTATCCAGATCCCTCTTGAACGTTGCTATAGAATCCGCTTCCACCACCTCCTCCGGCAGCGCGTTCCAAGCATTCATCACTCTCTGTGTGAAAAACTTGCCCCTTACATCTCCAATAAACTTTCCTCCTCTCACTCTCAACCTATGCCCCCAACTAATCGACCCTTTGACGCTGGGAAAAAAACTCTGACTATCCACTCTGTCTAAGCCTGTCATAATCTTGTAAACCTCCATCAGGTCCCCTCTCATCCTTCGATGCTCCAATGAAAACAATCCAAGTTTGTTCAATCTTTCTTCATTCTTCATAGTCCATATCCTCCAAACCAGGCAACATCCTGGTAAATCTCTCCTGCATCCTTTCCAATGCATCAACATCCTCAGCCACATGTTTCAGGGGAGGTATAGGTGTCGTGGTAATATCACTGATCTAGTAATCCAGGCGTGTGGGGTCATGGGTTCAACTTCCACTGTGGCAACTGCTGGAACTTAAATTTGTCAATGGTGAGTAAGAAGTCTTAACTTCTTAAATCTTTTGTAAAAATCAAATTTTGTTTGTAGTTCACATTTAACCGAAATCTCGAAGTTAGATTCTAAACTTCACAGCTTTCAGCAGGGTTTTAACAATGCCTGCACTGGAAGAGTTGCTGGGCTTAGCTAATTAAGGGCAGCTCAAACCGGTTTGTGTGTAACTGACTCAGCTAACTCCTGTCTTAGCAGCAAACAAAGCCAGACAACTTAGTGTGGCTTAGTGCTCGTGTGCGACTTAGAATAGAGTGCTGGGAGTTGGGTAACTAAGGGATTTCAGGAAAGAGGTGCACTTTTGCTTTCTAATTATCTCAGCCTTCAGGAAGTGGTCTTACTCTGTTACAGGAGAAGAAGCTAGTTATTTGGTGCTTATCTGGTAAGTAACGAAGGTTTAATCTATTCTTAAAGTTCAAAATAGTATCGCGCCTTAATGAGGTTAATAAAATGTATAAACACAAATAGTGCACAAGTAAAATATATAATTGAATAAAATAATTCAATGGTTAATTAGAACACATTAAGAATGGCAGGACAGTTGATGCGTCACAGCTGCAGCATGTGGGAAAATGTGAAATTGTCCATTTTAGCAGGAAGGAAAAGAAGCCAGTTATAGAATCCTACAGTGCAGAAAGAGGCCATTCAGCCCATCGAGTCTGCACCAACCACAATCCCACCCAGGCCCTACTGCCGTAACCCCACATTTTTACCTCGCTAATCCCCTGACACTAAGGGTAATTTAGCACGGCCAATACAACTAACTCCACATCTTTGGAGTGTGGGAGGAAACCAGAGCACCCGAAGAAAACCCACGCAGTCATGGGGAGAACGTGCGAACCACTGTGCCACCCCATTAGGAAAGCTGATAGGATGCTATTACCCACTGTAAGTGGAATTGAATACAAAAGTAGGGAGGTCATGCTTTAGTTGTACAGGGCACTAGAGAGACCACATTTGGGGTACTGTGTACAGTATTGATCACCTTATTTAAGGAAGGATGTCATTGCATTGGAAGCAGTTCAGAGAAGATTTACCAGATTGATACCTGGAGTGGGTGCGTTGTTATATGAGGAAAGGTTGCAGTGGCTAGTTTGTATCCACTGCAATTTAGAAGAGAAAAAGACAACTTGATTAAAACATAAGATCCTACGGGATCTTGACAGAGTGGATGTGGAGAGGTTATTTCCTCTTGTGGGAGAATCTAGAACTAGGGGTCATATTTTTAAGGTAGAGGTGGATAGATTCTTGGTAAGCAAGGGGGTGGTAAGTTATCGGGGGCAGGCGGGATACAGATTTGAGGTTACTATTAGATCAGTCATGATCTTATTAAATGGTGCACCGGGTTGGAGGGCCTCGTTTCTATGCCCGTATTAATAAACCTGACATCTATAGCTAGTCTCAGGCATGGTGACCATGAAACTATCATTGATTGTTATGAAAACACATCTGGTTCACTAATGTCCTTTTTTGGAAAGGAATTCTGCCATCCTTACCTGGTCTGGCTTACGTGTGACTCCAGACCTGCAGCGATGTGGTTGCCCTCCGAAATGGCCCAGCAAATCACTCATTTCAAGAGCAATTAGGGATGGGTAACAAATGTTGACCTTGCAGTGATGCCCAAATCCCAAGAACGAATCAAGAAAAAAGCCTTGTCCAGGGGGATCTGGGTGAATCACAAAAGGATAGTATAGAAGTAATAATTAAGAAAGCTAATAGAGTGTTATTATTCATTGTGAGAGGAATAGATTACAAAAATAGGGAGGTTATGCTTCAGTTGTACAGGATATTGGCGTGGCTGTGAACAGGATTGGTTTCCTTATTTAAGGGAAGATGTCAATGCGCTAGAAGCAGTTCAGAGAAGGTTTACCTGGAATGGGCAGGTTGTCTTATGAGGAATGATTGGAGAGGTTAGGCTTGTATCCACTGGAGTTTAGAAGAATAAGAAGTGACTTAATCAAAACCTTTAAGCTCCTGAGGGGTGTGACGTTAAGCGTTTTTTAAAACAATCATGGTCTCTGTAGCTCACCGACTTAGCTGATTTCATTGTGGCACCAGGTTATCTACGAGAAATCCTTTTATTGCTCCTTAAGTGATTAAAAGGGTGTTGTTCATTTTTACTTTGGGAAATAGTTTTATGACCCTGCATTGTGAGGTCATTGCAGGTCAGGTGACAGGAGCTGTTTCATTTTCACTTCTGAACTGCACGTTTTAGTTTTTAGAAGGGACATCAAGCTGGAAAGAAGCGTCTCTCTCTCCCTGTTTTATTTGGAAATTCTGCTGGTTATCTGAAAGCAAGGTCTTGCCTTCCTGAGGAAAGAATCTGATGTTGGTAGCTTGCCTGGAGTCTCCCTGGTGTTCTGGGAAGCTGGTCAAACTGTTCTGGGTGCATCGAGACTGAGAGGTCAGGGTTTCAATTCTCCAACCAAAGGATTCAGTTCCAGTATCACGTGAGCATTATTCTCTGCTGTTTTAAACCTGTGCAAAGGGTTTGTTTATGGGATAGGTTTGATTAAGGGTTATACTATATCATGATTGTTTGTTTCTTGTTTGTAATTAATAAAAGCTGTTGCTAATTTTCTTTCTATATATGTTAACTATATTCTTAAATAAACTTTATTTGATAAAAGCTCCCTCGTGGGTCATTTGAATCATACCTGAAGTGAAACCTATCATGCTTATCTGAGCCAAATTCAAGATGCAAAACGTCTGATCTAGGCGGGCTCCATAAAATACTTTGGAGTTTCTGACCTGAACCATAACAGGGGTATTGACAAGGTAGATATGGAGAAGAAGTTTTCTCTCATGTGAGAATCTAGAACTAGGCGCTCACTGTTTAAAAATAAGGGGTTGGTCATTTAAGATGGAGATAAGGAGATTTATTTTCTCTTAAAGGGTTATGAGTCTTTGGAATTCTCTTCCTCAGAAGGCAGTGGAAACAGAGTCTTTGAACATTTTTAATGCAGATTCTCCACAACCTCTCCTAATTTGGTTTCATCCTCATCTATCCAGTTATAGTCAGAGAAATGGCATCTCTTCCTGCTCTCACATCGTTACCTCTGGTGTCCCCAAAGAATCATTGTTTGACCACCACCATCTACATGCTACTTCTTGGTAACATCAACCAAAAACAGTGTTAGTTTTCACATGTAGGCTGGCAACACTCTGCCCTATCTCACCACCACCTTTCTTGACTCATTTACTGTGGCTAAGTTACCAGACTGTTTGCCTGACATTTGGTATCGGATGAGAAGAATTTGCTCCAATTAAACAATGGGAAAACCTAAGTCTAAGAAAATGTCTGTGCTACAAAATTCATTCCTCAGCGACAAACAGGAGTGTGTTGGAATGGTCAAGTTTAGAGCTAACAAAGGCATAGATGAGGGTTTCAACAGCAGAGGAATCATGCCATATTATGGAGGTGGAAGTGGTTTTTTTTATTCATTCGTGCGACATGGGTATCGCTGGTTGGCCAGCATTTATTGCCCATCCCTAGTTGCCCTTGAGAAGGTAGCGGTGAGCTGCAGTCCACGTGCTGTGGGTTGACCCACAATACTGTTAGGGAGGGAATTCCAGCATTTCAACCCAGCGACTGTGAAGGAATGGTGATATATTTCCAAGTCAGGATGGTGAGTGGCTTGGTGGGGAACTTGCAGGTGGTGGTGTTCCCATTTATCTGCTGCCCTTGTCTTTCTAGATGGAAGTAGTCATGGGTTTGGAAGGTGCTGTCTAAGGATCTTTGGTGAATTGCTGCAGTGGATCATGTAGATAGTACACACTGCTGCTACTGAGCATCAGTGGTGGAGGGATTGAATGTTTGTGGATGTGGTGCCAATCAAGCGGGCTGCTTTGTCCTGGATGGTGTCAAACTTCGAGTGCTGTTGGAGCTGCACTCATCCAGGCAAGTGGGGAGTATTCCATCACACTCCTGACTTGTGCCTTGTAGATGGTGGATAGGTTTTGGGGGGGTCAGGAGGTGAGTTACTCGCCACAGTATTCCTAGCCTCTGACCTGCTCTTGTAGCCACTGTGTTTATGTGGCAAGTCCAGTTGAATTTCTGGTCAATGCTAACCCCAAGGATGTTGACAGGTGGTCTTAAAGATGGTGCAAATTTATCAGACGATCATCTTGGGGTCAGATATGATACTAAGGTTGCAACCAGTCTGGTGCAGCCTCAGACAGCTGTCAGGGAGACAAGTTAAAACAAGCTCCGACAACATCAACTTTAATGCACTGACAGTGTGTCCAGATGGCCAGAAAGCATCTCCCCCCACCAAATCTTGATTTCTCCTCTCTCAAATGGCTAGTGCTCCGAAGAAGACAAAGAAAATGCTTCAAAGGCACTCTGAACGACTCCTTGAAGCGCGACAGTATTGATGTTAATGACTGGGAGTGGCCGCCACCAACTGTCCAAAATGGTAACAAATTGTCTATCAAGCTGCACCATTCACCATGGGACAACCCTCTCTGGAGGCGGCACAGCAGTGGCGATTGGTTTTTGGGATGAAAGGATTGTCCTATGATGAGTGGGCTGAGTAAACTAGGCCTATACCCTCTAGAGTTTAGAAGAATGAGAGTCGATTTCATTGAAACGTATGAGATTCTGTAGGGGTTTGAGAGGGTGGACACTGAGATTGTTTCCTGTGCCCAGGGAATCTAGATCACAGTGGTACCGTGTCAGTGGTTTAGGGCTAAATGAGAAATTTCTTCACCCGGCAGGCTGTGAATCTTTGGAATTCTCTACCCTAGGGAGTTGTGGAATGCGCCGCCGTGGAGTACATTAAAGGCCAACTTTTGACATCTCAGGATATCAGAGGATTACGGGGAGTGGGTGGGAAAGTGAAGTTGAAGCATAAGATTGGGCATGATTGTACTGAATGATAGAGCAGATCTGAGGGGCCATATAGTCTACTCCTGCTCCATTCCTAATATAGGATGAATAGTAAATAACTCCAGGAACTAAAAAAAGCAGCAGAAGGATATTGTTAAGATAGTTGAATAGGCAAAAGTGCCAGATGGAATTTAGTGCCGGTAAATATGATGTGGTACATCTGATTGTTACAAATAAAATTATATTTTGAATGGGGGAAAGTTGGATGCTGTGGGAGAACTGAAGAACTTGATGTAAATAACCCCTTTACAAATTCTGGATTGAATGGCAAAGTTACATTATATAAAAGTCAAGATTTCATAGATCTAAATTGGTGATGCTAAATTCTCTCTGTGTACCCAAATAAGCGCCAGAGTGTGGTGACTAGGGGATTTTCACAGTAACTTCATTGCAGTGTTAATGTAAGCCTACATGAGACGCTAATAAAATAAACTTAAAAGAATCTATATAAAATTTCAATGAGACTACAGTTGGAGACAGCGTGCAATTTTGCACTTCAAACTATAGGGAGTGTATTGAGGCACTCGAGAAGGGGTCAGTGCAGATTCTACAATAGGGGAGATATTTTTTCACACAGGGTTGTAAGGCTTGGAATGTATTCTTTGAATTAGTGATTGAAGGAGTGACCAGGTGAACATGGAAAGGTAAGATTAGTGGTTGAAGGGAAATGGAGTGAAAAGACACAGAACCCCTGCTCATGTGGAAGATAAGCACCAATACAAACTGTATTCAGCTGGCTGGCTTGTTTCCATGGCCGTGATGCATGAATGTACAGAAACAATGGACTGGAATAAGATCAACTGGTCGACAAAACCTGTCCCATATTGTCATAACATAACGTCTATACCATGAACCAGATCTGTCTCCCCATGCAGGGAGCACCAATCTCCTGGGAGAGCCATCACAAACAACACATACACTTAAAAAGAATTTCTATTTAATTCAATATAAAGAGCATGCATTATTCATGTTGCCATGTACAACTGGCATGATGCACTGAGACAATTTATTCCCTTGTATTACGTGCTTCAAACAAAATAAAAAAAGTTGTTGAAATGTATTTTTTAATGAAGGCAATGTGCCTCCTATTAACAGTGATCCTGTTGATATGATGCAGTTCGATCTTAGATGTTAATTTAAGGTTTCCAGATGAGTACAAACCCACATGAAGCAGGTTTTCTGTAACATCTATCATAAAAGTAACTGTTTCAACCAGCCTTCCACTAGATTACCCCATTTTAGTCAATCTGCTTACTCAAGTGCATGTTAACCTCAAAACTCCATTCAATACATTACACCTTCCATCAATAAAACTCCACACGGAGTACAACAGATGCCAGCCTGACCGCCTGTACACACTGTGCCATGTTGAAGCAGCATCAGGTACCTACAATATGGCAGCGAACCGTACAATAGCTGCATTGCCGAACTCCCTACCTCGTTATCCCCTGTCACTCATTGAGGGCTCCAACATCCTGCCTGTGCTGTTTTCTGCTCTTGCGATATCTTAACGTGAAAACATTCTACATCCCCAAAGTTTCATTTTCAGTCAGTGAAGAAGCAAGGGGGTCAGCTGAATACTTTACACGTTCGCATTGCCCATGCCACGTAAACCATATTTGATCACTATTGTGACAGCCTTCTGGCTCCGAATGCATATTTGATGACCATCATTATTCTCATTTTCACTCATGAATGGAAAGGGAGAACATCTAATCTCTCACTGCTGTGAACTGAACACATTAGCATTCCATTCAACAATCCTCAGTAACCTGACAGACCTCCTTCTATTTATTTAACATAATTCTCCCTTTATCTTCACCAGTCTGTTTTTAAGCTTTAACAAACAGTTTTGCTATGTTATAAGAGTTTCTGACATTTGTACGGTGCAGTGAGCACCTTGTTGTCAGCAACAGTTGGGAAAGGCTCATTACGAAGCTCACCTTAATGCCGCTAAAGCTTTTGACTGTATTTATTCCCCAGAACATTCATCATTTATTTATTGATCATTCAGTTTCAATAAAAGAGGCCAGAATACTGAAGGTGTTGGGAAACTCGCTGTGCTATGTAAATTTGATCTTCCATAATCATTCTTGATTTCTGACCCACTGATTGCTTCAGTAGTTTGTGAAGTCCTCGACAGAGGCGATACTTCTCCGGTAGCTTGCTTTGTCCAAGATTGCAGTATGCTATAATTTCCACAGTCTCCCTTTACCCCGAATGATGGTGGTGATTTTATTGGTACAGGTTCAGGGCTGCTTGAATAGAATCATTATGCATACAGCACAGAACATAAGAACATAAGAAATAGGAGTAGGAGTAGGCCATCTAGCCCCTCGAGCCTGCCCCGCCATTCAATAAGATCATGGCTGATCTGAAGTGGATCAGTTCCACTTACCCGCCTGATCCCCATAACCTGTAATTCCCTTACCGATCAGGAATCCATCTATCTGTGATTTAAACATATTCAACGAGGTAGCCTCCACCACTTCAGTGGGCAGAGAATTCCAGAGATTCACCACCCTCTGAGAGAAGAAGTTCCTCCTCAACTCTGTCTTAAACTGACCCCCCTTTATTTTGAGGCTGTGCCCTCTAGTTCTAGCTTCCTTTCTAAGTGGAAAGAATCTCTCCACCTCTATCCTATCCAGCCCCTTCATTATCTTATAGGTCTCTATAAGGTGGGCAGCACAGTGGCTCAGTGCTTAGCACTGCTGCCTCACAGCGCCAGGGACCCAGGTTCAATTCCAGCCTCAGGTCACTGTCTGTGTGGAGTTTGCACATTCTCTCCGTGTCTGCGTGTGTTTCCTCCAGGTGCTCCGATTTCCTCCCACACTCCAAAGACATGCGGGTTAGGTTGATTGGCCATGCTAAATTGACCCTAGTGTCAGGGGAACTGGCTAGGATAAATGACGGTTATGGGAATAGGGTCTGTCTAGGATTGTGGTCGGTGCAGGCTCGATGGGCCAAGTGGCCTCCTTCTGTACTGTAGGGATTTTATGATTCAGCCCATGCCTGCTCTTCATGCGCCCCATCCACACACATCCAGCAGGACTTATTGGAAAGTAAAGATTCCCAGCCCTAACCCAGGAACAGTAGGGCCAATTATACTAAGCGTCATGAACTGAGCACAGATCAGGAAGTATCCCTGGGGTCTTCCTGGTTTTTAAGGTTCAGTATGGCACCAAGTCACTGAGGCGCTGGGAGAATTCCAGCAAGAATTTCCTCAGCCAACCAAGCACCAAAACTCTGGAAAAAGATTGGCAGAAATCTGAGGTCGAGAGTTAAATAGGTTTCTGTCAAAGTTACGGCAGCTGGGCAGGGGAAATTCCCAACAAAGTTTTATCCTCGACGCTAGTGCCTGCTTGGAAAACAACTGATGATTTACCACAGATTTTGCTTGCTCCTCCATCTTGTTGCTGACCATTTGGAGAAAGTTATCTGCATTTATCTATATGGTTCACTGTTTCCAGTCCTGTAGACAGAAACAAACAGTTGATGGGAATCCAGAATAAAAAAGATTTGATTTGATTTATTGTCACATGTATTAACATACAGTGAAAAGTATTGTTTGTTGCGCACTATATGGACGAAGCATATCGTTCATAGAGAAGGAGAGATCCTATACCAAGGTCGGACGACCGATTTGCACGTCAGGACCGCTACGGACCTTCACCAGAGTTTCCTCTGGCTTTGCCCTGCCAAGGCATAGTTCACCATCTTTCGGGTCCTAACACGTGCGCTCCTGCTCCACCTCCCCGCCGGAATGGGTGAGACGGGCCGGTGGTGCGCCCGCCACGCGGGGCGGCAGGATCCCACCTCAGTCGACCTGCAGCGACCTTCACTTTCATTGCGCCGTGGGGTTTCATGTCACACCCTTTGACTCGCGCACATGTTAGACTTCTTGGTCCGTGTTACAAGACAGAATGTGTTACAATCATAGCTAGGGTGTAGAGAAAGATCAACTTAATGCAAGGTAAGTCCATTCAAAAGTCTGATGGCAGCAGGGAAGAAGCAGTTGTTGAGTTGGTTGGTGCGAGACCTCAGACTTTTGTATCTTTTTCCCGATGGAAGAAGGTGGAAGAGAGAATGTCCGGGATGGGTGGGGTCCTTAATTATGCTGGCTGCTTTGCCGAGGCAGTGGGAAGTGTGGACAGAGTCAATGGATGGGAGGCTGATTTGCATGATGGATTGGGCTACATTCACGACCTTTTATAGTTCCTTCCTTGAAGTGCCTTCCGAGACAAAAGGTATTTGTGGGTTTCATCTTAAACATGATGCCAGTAACTTAAAATTTGCACATACATCAGAACAATAGACTTTCCAATCCTAGAATGACCAGGACACAAGTGTAAATACCAACCATAAAGTCATTGCATGCTTATTACTCCCTCTGCACTAGAACAGCACGAGGACAAATAGAGTTGCAAGGATGAGAAGGAGGGGGGGCGGGTGGGGGGAGGCATTGCAAAATCCTCTGACTGATTTTCTCACCACTGCCAATCTAAAACACATTTATCCAATGATGGTGCATTGAATATACTCAATGACTGGGAATCACAGCCCATTGAGGTAGGAATTTCAAATGTTCACACTCTTTGAGGGAAGAAATTTCTCGTCTCCATCTTAAATGGCCAATCCCTACTCCCAAGACTGTGACATCTAGTTTGAGGCTCTCCAGCTAGGGAAAGAGGATGTGATGAGGATTGCATGATTTTGTGGAGGGTAAATACTAATGTGGACTGGTTGGGCTGAATGATCTGTTTCTTCACTGAAGCTTCTAAGTATTACAATGTGCATTACGTCTGCCTTCCGCACTTGCCAGCCCCCATATTGGGCAAATGACACAAAGCATTTCCATGAATATAGGATTCAATTACAAAGGGGGTGCTGATAATATGCTAAGCATGCCAGGTATCTTGGGCAGTTCTTAAGACCATTAGAAATAGGAACAGGAGTAGACCATTCAGTCCTTTGAGCCTGCTCCGCCATTCGATAAGATCACAATTGATCTTACACTCACAGTCTACCTTCCTGCCTTACCTTCGTAATCCTAAATCCCCGAATGATTATAAAGCTATTGATCTCAGCCTTGGAAATGTTGAAGGACTCAGCCTCCATAGCTTCCTGAGGCAAAGAATTCCAAAGATTCTTTGAGAGAAGAAATTCTTCCTCAAATCCGTCTGAAATGAGCACGCCCTTATTCTGCGACTATGCCCTCTGGTCCAACATTCTCCCATGCCTTTGCACCTCGACAATGTGCTCAATGAATTACAAAGCTCTGCTGATTTCATACACACTTCAAGTCTTCAAGAAGCATCAATCAGCTTTTGGCAACACGTTAAAGTGTAATTACTACAGTGGTGAGATTCTTGGTATTGGCATTGACTTGAATGTAGCTGCTAACAATTATGAGAGGCATTTGGAAAGTGGAGACTCTGTATCTCTGATCTCTACATGCAATGTTTCCACAATGTGCAGGACCGAATGGCAGAGTCTGAAACAAGAACAGAAAATGTTGGGAAAACTCAGCAAGTCTGGCAGCACCTGTAAAGAGAGAAAGCGGAGTTAACGTTTCTAGTCCTTTTGGCTCTTTGTCAGAATTGAAGAGACGGAGAATGTGTTAGATATTAAACATCGAGTCCCGAGGGCTGCGACGTGCCTAACCAGAAGGTGAGATGCTGCTCCTCCAGCTTGCACTGGGCTTCACTGGAGCATTGCAGCAGGCCAAGGACAGACATGTAGGCATGAGAGCAAGGTGCTGAGTTAAAATGGCACGCAACAGGATGGTTAGAGAACATGCTTGTCGACTGAGCGAAAGTGTTCCACAAAGCGGGTCACCCAGTCTGCATTTAGTCTCCCCTACGTAGAGAAGACCACATTGAGGGCAGCAAATATCATTTTTAACAGCTCCCATATCGCCCTCATCTATTTCCCGATCTCCTTGGAATCTGTTTCCGATTCTCTATCCACGTGACGATGGTAATTCTGAACTGGGAGCATAAGTCATTGGTGATCTGTAATTTGACTTTCCCACGTCAAAACTGACCAACGTAGACCAGCCTGAACTAAACCGAGAGATCACACAAAGGGCAGTGGGCTGGCTGTTCGGGACTCTTGAATTATCCTCCCATATGCAAATTCTTCTCTTGATTGCTTACTATCCCTGGTGCCCCACCTCCTTATTTCTTTTCCGAGCAATGGTGGGCCACAAGGCAAAAATAATCTGAAGCCAGTTTGAATAGTTCCAAGCTGTGTGTTCATGTCAGAAGAGTTACATTTTTTAAAGCAATCATCCTTCCAACTGGGATCATTTAAATTTTATGTGGCAAGCATTCTCTCTCTTACAAAGAGTCATAAAATGCCATGTCAGAATCAAACAACATGTTGGATCCAGAAAGTCTATCATTCTAATGTTCTCATCTGCAACCTGATCAACTAGTCATCTCAAGAATAGAGATTAATCTAGAAAGTAATTCGACCTCCTAACTCAAAAGAACACAGCTTCATTCTGTTTACATTGTTCCTGTCACTGTGAGGTCTGCACCAATTGTAGTTGGGGCACATGTGTTGATTTGATCTTCCCAATATGTGTGGTGGACGGTAATATGTTGCAACAGTGTAATAGTATATCTTGGTCTAAACTTGAACCAGCAGCACAGTTCCACTGAATCCAGAATTTGCAATATTTTACTTACTTTGGACAGTGATTTCCCCTGGTATATCTGAATACCAAATTGCTTTGATTGCCAGAGAACTAAACAGGTATAAGATAGAAAGCCAAGGGCTAAGCAAACTCTCCATGCTGAATCCTAAGAACTTAAGGAAACTGTTGCTGAATTTATCACAGACAGAGGATCTTTCTCAAAGATAAGGTAAGTAAAAGGAATCACCCTAGAAAGCAAACCCACCATCAGGACAAAATAAGAGTAACAAATGCAACCTGACTGGTGTCACCAACTTTCCATGAATAAAATGAGTTTGAAAATAAAGAATGTGCAAGGTTATAAGGCAGGGGAGTGGGACTAGGTGGAACGCTCCTTTGGGGAGCAGTGCAGACTTGATGGGCCAAATGGCCTCCTTCTGCACTGTAATAATTCTGTGACAATACAAAAGATTATACAGTGAGCACTAACAGCCTTTAAACTGTCAAGATGTCACAGTTAATGCTAAATCCAAGAAAACTCACAAGTATATTTTTTGACCACATCACAAGATATTTCTGCCATTATCGTGGGGTGAGTAATATAACTTTACCTCTGATAGTAAGGTGAGAAATACAGCTTTCCCTCTGATTGGAAGGTGAGTAATAGGGCTTTATCCTTGAAAGACGTAACAGCAAATGCATTAGTTGTAATTTATCAAAATTCACTGGATTCTGGGGAGGTGCCAGCTGATTGGAAAACAGCTAATGTAACGTCACTGTTTTAAAAAGGAGTTAGATAAAAGGCAGGTAACTACAGGCTGGTTAGCTTAACATCCGTAGATAGGAAAATGCTGGAATCTATCATTAAGGGAGATTCTCTTAACCTACTGACCAAAATTCCACCCTCAATCATTGCCTAAGACAGTTTAATTTATCAGTCATCGCCTTGCCGTTTATGAGTTTTTGCTGGGTGTGAAATACCTACTGCATTTAGCTACATAATATTGAGTGTACTTGAAACTAATTTATTGCACGTGGTGTGTCCTGGGACCACTTTAAGATGTCATAAGGTGCTTTAGAAATCTGTTTTCTTGTATTTAGCTACTTTACGCAGGGAGCTTTTCAGTGGAGGATGGGTATCTCTTTGTAGGGAAGGTTGTTACCAATTAACTCACTGCTCCACGTTTCCAGACAGGGGATGTCTATGACACTGGGAGCAGATAGCGCGGAGGTTCTCAAATGTACAAAAGGCATGAACAACAAAGGCCAGAATCGTAGAAATAACTGAATAATCAGAAGGAAATGTACCCTCAGAAACTCAACCTCTGTACCACTCCAGGTTTCCTTCTTTAATCATTATGTCGTTATTTACATCTTGCATTGCTGTTGATTTTGCTGCCCAGTTTAAACATTTGATTTGCCAGTTTCATAGTCTAAATTACAACTCTGCTTCTGTTCAAACTGTGCAGAAGTACTTATTTTACATAACTCGGCAAATAAAAATTAGTAGCTGCTATATCAATTGGTTTATGGTTTCAGAAGTATTCTATAGTTCATCCAAATGTTGACCAAATTGTTTGGCTATTCAAATCCACCCTTCCCTAATCTCCCACATTCATCCCAATCAGTAACTGAAACTCACAACATATCTAAATCAATATCCCCGAACTCAGTAGCTAGTCTTAACCAACCAGCTCTCAATACAATGGCTGTTCTCTATTAACCTGGTGCTTCGATATGAAACAAAATCAAAATAGCCTTCAATATATGTCAAATATTCAATCCTGTCTGAATTTTATCATCTTTCCTGATATTTAGGTGTTCAGATAATCTCCAATATCAGCAAACGATAGATGTGGGAATTGATATTCCCAGTGTCTGAATGAACAAGAACTTGTAATGACAATAGATTATACAATTTCTTTCAGTAGATTCAACATTTCTTGCTGATTTTGTTTGTTCATACCCTATTTCCCTGAGGATTATGAATTAACAATCAGAGAGTAAGCAGACTCAATCAGATTTCATTGTGAACAGTATTGAAGGGCTTAGGTCTCCTACCAGGAGTGTGTTAGGTCTGAGCTTTCTCCTTGTTTAGCTAGAATTTGAAGCATTTTATAATAAAGTTTTTTTTTTAATGAGTGGATCTCAGCTGAGCTCTCAGTCAGGCTGCCATGAGAAATACAAGCCACAGTTTCCACTCCAGATCACTATGCAGTAACCCTGCTCCAAAGTGTAAATAAATACAATGTAGAACAGCATCAGGATCAACTATGATGGCTCTCAGTGGTTGATGTCTAAATGTACAGTGGATACTTGAATAAAATGTCAGAGACAATACCTGTGGACCTGTACCTCAGAAGTGTCGGTATCTGAGGAATTGTAACCAAGAACTATTAGCATCTGTGGAACTGTACCCCAGAACTGTCAGCATCAATCAATCTGTACCCCAAAACTGTCAGCATCAGTGAAACTGTACCCCAGAACTGTCAGCATCAATGAATCTGTACCCCAGAACTGTCAGCATCAATGAATCTGTACCCCAGAACAGTCAGCATCAATGAATCTGTACCCCAGAACAGTCAGCATCTGTGGAACTGTACCCCAGAACTGTTAGCATCTGTACAACCCCAACTAATAGCTGCAACTCTGAACCCGTATCACAACAAATGTCTGCACCTGTGGAACTGCATCCCATCAAGTGGTAGCATCTCAAGACAGGAGATCAACTGGAGGAAAATACTTATATTTGATTGTCCTGAAAAGAGAAAAACAATACAAAAACAGGTAGTTCAATTATTGTTTAAAAAATCTTCATATCCTACCTGTGCCGGAAAAACGCAGTTGCCACTGAATGATCACACAAAACAAAACTGCATCTGTGTGTTTGTGTTGGGAGGTATCACATGCGCGAGGAAATAGGATATTTAAACATCAACCTAAACAATGCAATGCTATCTGTATTGTAGAGGCATATGAATAAAAAGCAAACCTGGTTATCAATGTGTTGGTGCTTTCACATGCAGTGAGCTGAAGACTTGGCATTACATCAAGTTGAAAAGCATCACATCCTGTTCCCAGATATGCACATTAGTTCCATGTGTTCTCAACCCCTCGTTAGTGACATAAAGCCAACACATGGTGTAGTACAGAAGTTTCTAGGTTAAATTCCTTCTCTGCTTAGCTCATTTCATAGAACATTGGAACAGGAGTAGGCCATTCGGCCCATCAAGCCTGCTGCATCTTTCAATAAGATCATGGTTGATAACCTGCCTTGACTCCTTCACAATCACGTTGGGGGCGGCACGGTGGCAAGCACTGCTGCCTCACAGCACCACGGACCTGGGTTCGATTCCCGGCTTGGGTCACTGTCCGTGTGGAGTTTGCACATTCTCCCCGTGTTTGCGTGGGTTTTCTCCGGGTCCTCCAGTTTCCTCCCACAATCCGAAAGACGTGCTGATTAGGTGCATTGGCTATGCTAAATTCTCCCTCGGTGTATCTGAACAGGTGCCAGAGTGTGGTGACGAGGGGATTTTCACAGTAACTTCACTGCAGTATTAATGTAAGCCTACTTGTGACTAATAAATAAACTTTTCATATCTCAATTCCCTTTAATCAAAAAATATATTAATCACTTTATTGATTATACTGAACAACTAAACATCTACAGCTTTCTGAGATGGGGATTTCCAAAGATCACAACCCTCTAAGCGAAAAAGTTTCTCCTCATAGGAGTCCTAAGAGGCTAAACTCTTGTTCTGAGACTGTGACCTCACATTCTCGACTCCCAAGTCAGGGAAAACATCCTCCCAGTATTTACATGATCAGGCCCCTTAAAATTTTACCTGTTTCAATTCAATCACCTCTCATTCTTCAAAATTCCAGAGAGTAGAAATTTGGATACATTACATTGTCTCTTCAGCTAAGTTATTGATGTAGATTGTAAGTAGCTGAGGCCCAAACACTGATCCTTGAGGTACCCAATTAGGTATCGCCTGACAACCCAAAAATGGACTCGTTTGATTTTGATTATTATTGTCATATGTATTAGTATACAGTAAAAAGTGTTGTTACTTGCGCACTATACAGACAAAGCAAACCATACTAAGAGAAGGGGAGAGTGCAGAATGTAGTGTTACAGTCATAGCTAGGATGTAGAGAAAGGTCAACTTAATATGAGGATCAACTTAATACGTTTATTCCTACTCTTCCTTTTCTGTCCATTAACCAGTTCTCAATCCAGTTAATACCTTTCCCCCAATCCCGGGTCCTAAATTTGTGCATCAACATTTTGTGTTATTAGAGGTAAATAATCACCATTAAAGAATTCTCTGAAAATTCAAATACAATTCATCTACTGATTTTCCCTTAAACTGCCAGTTATGCCAAAAAAAAACAGATTTGTCAAACATTATTTCCTTATTATAAATCCATGTTGACTCTGCCTCATCATGTTACGATTCTCTAAGTGCTCTGTTACCATGCCCCCAATAATAGACCCTAGCCTTTTTCTTGCTACTGATGTCAGGCTAAATGGCCTATCATCCTCCGTTTTCGCTATCTTCTTTCTGGAATAGTAGCCTGAAAGAATGTTTCCCTTGGCTGGGGGTTGGGAACCAAGGGACTCAGTATCAGAATATGGGGAAGGCCATTTGGGACTGAGATGAGGAGAGATTTTTTTTCACTCAAAGGATGGTGCATCTTTGGAATTCTCTGCCTCAGAGGGCTGTGGAGGCTGCATTGTTGAGTATGTTCAAGTCTGAGTTCAATAGATTTCTACATATTAAAAACATCAAGGGATACCGGGATAATAAAGGATGGTGGTGGTGAAGTAGAAGATCAGCTATTGAATGGTGGAGCAAGCTCCAAGGGCTGAATGGTCTACTCTTACTCCCATTTCTTATGTAGGATGGTATTTACTATCTTTCAATCCAAGTACTGTTTTCAAACTGTTGATCAACAACAATGCATCCGCTATTTCTGCAGCTAACTCTTCATCAGGTGTCGAGAATCCAGCCCTAAATTTATCCTCTTGCCCCCGAATTAAAGGTAATCAACTTTGACAGATGTCCAACACGTACGAAAGGATTCGGGACGGGCAGTTCATTTCAGATAAGGGGAAACCTGACATTCTTTCACTATTTCCACATCAACAGTGAAGATGTGCGGATACCTGGAGTAGAATGTACTCTACCTTATGGAATACACCTTGAGCAATTAAACCATCTAGGTGTTACTAAAATGCAAAACAAAAAAAAACTCTTCGATGCAGGCCTCAGGTTCAGTGGATTTGTCAATATTTCATGCCATTTATTTCTCCAGTACTATTTCTTCATTAATACCAATTTCTTGAAGTTCCTCACTTTCACTCATCCTTTGGTTCCCCATTATTTCCAGAGTATTTTTACTTGTCTAATGTCATTGCCATTTCCTCATTCTTTACTATAACTTTTCATGTCCTTGTCTCTAATGAGCCCAGAATTACCTTTGCTAATCTCTTCCTTTTTACATACCTATTATCTTTTGCGGGCTGTTTTTACGTCTCTTACTTTTTTACTCTCATAATCTGTCAATGTCTTGAATTCCAGAATAATCCTGACCCTCCATCCTATTACTCTTTTGGGCAGTGTTATAAGTCTTTTCCATTTATATATTATTTTTATCTTCTCTCTTTAGCCATGGTAGAACCACTTTTCCAGTTGGGGGGGCGGGGGGCGTTATTCTTCTTTCGGGGAACGTATATTTGTTGCAAATGACAAATTAATTCTTTAAATGTTTGCCATTACTTATTTACCACCATGTCTTTAATGCAATTTCTTAATCTATCTTGGGCAACATGCCCTCATTCCTATGTAATTTGTTTTGTTCAGATTTAAGGGACTTGCTTTTGACTTATCATCATTCTTCCCTCGAGGCTCCTTTATAAGGTTAATTAACCCTTTCTCATTGCACAATAACAGATCTATAATAGTCTTCCCACTTGTTAGTTCCTCGACATAGATCTTGAAAACTCTTCTATACATCACAAGCACTCATCCTCCACATTATTACAAATGTGCTTTGCCCAGTCTATATAAGAATTTATCCCATGATTACTGCATTACCTTTGTTACATGCACCTCTAATTTCCTGACTTAAACTCTCTGCCAAACAACATTGTAACTACTATTTGTAACCACCACTAGTATCCAAACTACTTCCACCAATGTTTTCTGCCCCATCTTTTTCTTGAGCTCCATGCAATCTGATTTTAGTCTTGATTGTCCTAGTTAAGGTCTTTTCTCTCTGATGTCTTTATCCCATGTTTTATTATCAGGGCTATTTCCCCATCTCCCACCTCCTTTTCCAGTTTGCCTATCTCTTCTAAAAGTCAAGTATCCTGGAGTATTAATCTGCAACCTTAATGGCTGTTAAGTCAAACATGTTAACTACTTATAATTTAGTTATTTTGTTGCGAATGCTTTGCACATTCAGCTACAAGACTTTTAGTTTTAACTTTTAACTATTTCCTCTCAATGTCACTTATTAACCAGACATGCGCCACTTCCTAACCTAGAGGGTATGACTACTGCCTGGATTGAAGGGGCGACACTTCCTACAGATGTCTTTATCTGGAATCACAATGCTCTCCAGGAACTTGAACATGCAGCAGCTGTGGGACATCACATCCCTTGCCACTCCGACGTGACCCCACTTCATTAAATATATTGACTAATTAATTAAATCAACTTAACTTATGGCGTTTAGTCTTTTAATTAATTAACTTTTAATTTGATCTAGTTCAAGGGAAAGGTAGATTAAATATTTACCAGTAACACAAACCACCACAAGTATTGGAGATTTCCGCTCTGTACCATCTTCCCACTTGCATCGAAAGTAACTGCTCACATTTCTTTTCCATGCAGAACAGATTTTTGGTATTGAAAAGTGATCAGGAATACTTAAGTAGATGTGTTAAAGAATGGAAATGCAAATGACTATAGGTAAATGTAAGGTTATGGAGACTGAAGAATGAAATATGCAATACAACTCTTCAGTGGTGAAGACAGAAAATGGAAGAAATTGACTGCATAATTTCCCTTAGGCTTAGAGGTGATCTTATAGAGTTCTAAAAAATAATGAGGGGCCTAGTAGATCCGCTAAATAGTCAATATCTTTTCCCAAAGTTAGGGGAGTCTAAAACTTGAGGGCATAGGTTTAAGGTGAGAGGGGAGAGATACAAAATCCAGAAGGGAATTTTTTTCACTCAGAGGGAGGTGAGTGTCTGGAACAAGCTGCCAGAGGTAGTAGTAGAGGCGGGTACAATTTTGTCTTTTTAAAAGCATTTAGACAGTCACATGGGTAAAATGGGTATAAAGGGATATGGGCCAAATGTGGGCAATTGGGACTAGCTTAGTGATACGAAAAAGGAGCAGCATGGACAAGTTGATCCGAAAGGCCCATTTCCATGCTGTAAACCTCTATGACAAAATATCCAGTCTGAGTGTCATCAACGTAGTTAATTGACATCAAAGAGAACATTAATTTGGAACTGGTTACTTTAATTTATATAACTCATTTACAAGGGCACTTGTGTTATAGTGAGAGATTCTGGACACGAAACCAACATATTTCCAATGTAGCAGATTCAGAGAAGAGTGACAGATGATTCAATGAAGTATGAAACAAGATTACACTTTATTGACTTTAATTCAGAAAAAGACAGCACAGTGGTGATCGGTAAACACCATTTATATGTGAGCTAAAGATTTGGATAGTAGACTACTGAATGAGAGAGCACAAGATAATGAAGATGGGACGCTGGTTAGGAGAAGGAATGGAAGGCTGAAGTCAATGGTTTCAATATTTAATTGGAGGAACCTTTGCTCATTCAATACTGGGTGACAAGCAGCACAATATTCAATCCCTTCAAAAAACAGTCTTAAATTTCTTAAGGAAATAGTCTGAAATCTACAATAGCTATCTACTTCTAACACCAGCTTCTGAAGATTCACTACACCTACTAACTGGACTGTTTGTCTGAAAAGACTGGTGATACCTGTTCAATAAGGCTTGGAAAAGGCTTTTCCTTGGTCTTTGAGTGTTGGCTGATGTTTCAGGGTCTGGAGTCGTGAATTTGAACTGTCCCTTTCGTCTAGGGCTGGTTTTGGTCTTTGGGTCACCTCACTGGGGTGATCTTCTGGATGCTTGCCATGAGGTACAAGGAACTGGAGATGCTGTGCTTCTCACCTGCCAGTCGAAGCTGCTTTCTAGAGATGCCGTTGAAGAAAGTGCAAAAAGGCAGAGAACCAGGGCTCCAGGTTGCTATCTTCACACCTCTCTCCAAGATTCTGTGTCCAGTCTTTGTCCCATTATGCCTCAGGCATAATTATGAAAGGTACAGATAGGATGAACAGTTGGAAGCTTTTTCCCAGGGCAGAAATGACAATTACAAGGGGGCACAAGTTCAAGATAAGGGGGGAAAGGTTCAGCGGCGATGTGCGGGGGAAATATTTTTACATAGATGGTGGTGGGGGCCTGGAATGCACTGCTGAGTGAGGTGGTTGAGGCAGTTACGTTAGCCACATTTAAGACTTATCTTAGAATCATAGAATCCTACAGTGCCGAAAGAGGCCATTCGGCCCATCGAATCTGCACCAACCACAATCCCACCCAGGCCCTATCCCCATAACCCTACATAATTACCCACTAATCCCTCTAACCTATGCATCCCAGGACACTAAGGGGCAATTTAGAATGGCCAATCAACCTAGCCCGCACATCTTTGGACTGTGGGAGGAAACCGGAGCACCCGGAGGAAACCCACGCACAGAATGTGCAAACTCCACACAGACAGTGACCCGAGCCAGGATTCGAACCCAGGTCCCTGGAGCTGTGAAGCAGCAGTGCTAACCACTGTGCTACTGTGCCGCCCGCTTGATAGACATATGAACAAACGGGGCCGAGAGGGATATAAGCAGCTGGTCTAGATAGGCAAACATGATCGGTGCAGGCTTGGAGGGCCGAAGGGCCTGTTCCTGTGCTGTACTGTTCTTTGTTCTTAGGCCTCCTACTGCGCTGGGTGCCACCGAGTCTGTGCAGCATTCTATCAAAACAGGTCCAATGGAGGTGTAAACAATCGTTCATTCTCGAACAATGTGGCTGTTAACACCTGGCCGGGCAGTTTTAGGCCTGTTGGGTTTCGACGGGAAGTTGGTTGTCCAAGGCCTGCTGCATGAAAACTGTCTGCTCCAGCCCTGCAGTTTACAAAGTGCAGTCAGGTGAGGTTTAAACTTGGCTTCCACCTTTTGAGTTTTTATCCACGCTCATGAAAAAAAATCAATATTTCTGAAACAAGCCTGGAGGTCATGGGGCACCTGACCACACCAAAACATACTGGCCTTTTTTTTTGCTTTCACCTGCACTCTCAGTTTCAGGAAATTATATCCAGGACATGAACAAAATACTATGGATCTCAAAAATCCAGAAATAAAAACAGAAAAAGCTGGAAATACTCTGCAGGTCTGGCAGCATCTCTGGCGAGAGAAACAGAGTTAATGTTTCAGGTCAATGACAGTACATCAGTGAACCCTTAAGGATCTCAGTTCATGCACAATTTTCAGCACTTCTCGACTCAGCATATATTCCCGTTCTTTATTTACAGAAGACTGTGTGGAGTTTGCACATTCTCCTCGTGTCTGCGTGGGTTTCCTCCGGGTGCTCCGGTTTCCTCCCACAGTCCAAAGATGTGCGGGTTAGGTTGATTGGCTATGCTAAAAATTGCCCCTTAGTCTCCCGAGATGCGTAGGTTAGAGGGATTAGTGGGTAAATATGTAGGGATATGGGGAGGTAGGGCCTGGGTGGGATTGTGGTCGGTGCAGACTCGATGGGCCGAATGGCCTCTTTCTGCACTGTAGGGTTTAATATGATTTCTATGAAGACCAGAACCATACGAACATGTGTGTGTTTTGGGTGGGTGGGGGGGGTTAGAAGGCTTTAAGAAGGCAAACAGATAATGGACAATGTCATGACGGGATTTAAATATGACAAGGGAAACGTTAAATATGAGACAGAGAGGGGCTGAGAATGAAAGGAGGTTAGGGATGAGTGACTAAGCTAGGATACAGGTGACAATGTCAGATGATCTGGAAGGGAAGATGGGAGGTCAACAGCAAGCGCATTGGAATACTGAGGAATGGAGATGACAAAAACAAGCATGTAGGTTTAACATTAAATAGGTTTTGGTAGTGGTGAAGTGGCAACGTCACAGAGGTGGAGGTACAGGTAAACCATGTTTCTGCGTAGTACTATTTTACCGGAAATGCGACAGTTCCACAACGTTTAGGCGGGATTCTGACTTAGAGACGTTCAGTCATAATCCCACAGATGGTAGCTTCGCACCATCCTCAGCCAAGCACATACACCAAATGTCTGAACCTGCGGGTTCCTCTCGTACTGAGCAGGATTACTATTGCAACGACACTTCTTATCAGTATGGTAGAACTAACCTGCTCCCCTCAAATGCATGAAATCACTTGAATGCACACAGCCCTGTTCAATAATCAACATATTTATGTCCTATGGCTTCCAATGTTATCAATATCTTTGTGTAAACTCAAAAGGTGAACTGCACAATATCAGTTTTAAGGAAAATCCTTTTTTATAGAATGAACTCCGTTCCGACCCATTTCGTAAAAACGGGATTTACCTGCAAGTGGTCTTTGTAATAGAGAATAGGGGGTTGAAAGGTCACCCCGGGGGTCAAATCAGGGTGCACAAGTTATGATCAGTCTGGTTCAGAATGAAGCAGTAGCCAGAGAGATGAGTGGGATTGTTGGCAAGATTGAGTTTGTGGCAAGGAAGACTCTCACCAACCTTTACAGATGCATCATACAAAGCATTCTTTCTCGGATCACAGCTTGGTATGGCTCCTGTTCTATCCAAGACCGCAAGAAACTACAAAGGGTTGTTAACAAACTTAGTCCATCACTCAAACCAGCCTCCCCCCCCACTGACACTGTCTACACTTCCCGCTGCCTCGGAAAAGCAGCCAGCATAATTAAGGACCCCACGCACCCCAGACATTCTCTCTTCCACCTTCTTCCGTTGGGAAAAAGATACAAAAGTCTGAGGTCACATACCAACCAACTCGAGAACAGTTTCATCCCTGCTGCCATCAGACTTTTGAATGGACCTATCTCGCATTAAGTTGATCTTTCCCTACACATTCTGCACTCTCTCCCTTCCTTCTCTATGAACGGTGTGCTTTGTCTATATAGTGCGCAAGAAACAATACTTTTTACTGTATACTAACATGTGACATAATAAATAAATCAGAAAAGATGCCTTCAGTCTTCCCAACATTTAACTGAAGAAAACACCGGACAACATTCATTTACATACCATGGACTAGATTTTCATCTTCAAACGGTTAATGGGAGTTGGAAAATGAGGGGCTCGGCCCACTTGCCTCACAATAAAGTACCAGGAAAAATAGGATTTTCATATTTTCATTCTAATGGATGGGGGGCTGCAGTCAAGCCAACTGGTTCAGGAAAAAGCCAGAGGGTGTTGAGGTGATCAGTTTAAAAAGCTCCCATCAGTGCTGTGGGAATTCATTCCAGTTATAATGGAATAAGCAAGGTCCTCACAACCCACCCATGCTACCCCAAGCCTCCCACCTACTCCCCTCATGCCAAACTATGGCACTTCAATGCTCATTCACGCACTATACAATGTATAGAACAAAACTCTATAGTGACAGTGTGATGGGTAAAACAACCCAGTCATTGATAACTTTCCTAAAAAAAACCCCTCCATTTTTACAGGCCAATAAAAGTGAGAGAATGGCAGCACGGTGCTTAGAACTGCTCCCTCCCAGTGCCAAGAATCCGGGTTCAATTCCAGCCTTGGGTAACTGTGTGTGGAGTTTGCATGTTCCCCCTATGTCTGCATGGGTTTGCTCCCACAGTCCAAAGATGTACGGGTTAGTTTGATTGGCTATGTTCCATTGCCCCTTGGTGTCAGGGAGATTAGTCGGGTAAATACGTGGGGTTATGGGGATAGGGCCTGAGCGAGATTGTTGACAGTGAAGGCTTGATGGGCTGAATGGCCTCTTTCTGCATTGTAGGGATTCTATGATTCTAAATTACAAGCACTTGAAACCTCTACTGTTTAAATTCAAATGGTGCAATTGACAGAGGAGATCAGAGAGCCAGAACTGTCAATCAAGCAATGATTTCCCTGGGGCTCAGCTGCTTCAACAGTCTAGGCTGTCAGTCAAGCCTCATTCATCTTCAGTGGAGGGGCCAGAAATCCATTTGAATACCTGAACAGCTGAGCCCTAACACTGTTTAATGATTGAAAGCTCTGGCTCTCTGATCTCTTTTTTCAGCTGCTTCTTATCCTTTGTGGTTCAACACAATGAACTGCCTTCATTCATCCTTGGAACACAGTCCCATCGCTAAATAAACCTACATATAAACACTTTAATTTTGGTAAGAGGAAAAAGATTGAAGGATGGTGATACAGATATCTCGCAAGCTGCATTCATAGCTCAAACAACAATATAATTTTATAGATTGTCTGCTCATTTGTCCTACTGATGTGAAAACTGTTTACCACATTTCCCTAAATCACAACAGTGACTAAATATTAAAAGTACTTCACTGACTTTGAAGTACTCTGGCATGCATCCTAAAAGGCTTTGTAAATATATAACTTTGCTTTGTAAAGATGATCGATCAATAGTACTGGAGAAGTAATAATAGGAAACAAAGCAATGGCAGAGGAACTGAATAGTTACTTTGCATCAGTCTTCACGGTGGAAGACACCAGTGGGATGCCAGAACTCCAGGAGAATTAGGGGGCACAGCTGAATGCAGTGGCCATCACTAAGGAGAAGGTTCTGGGAAACTGAAAGGTCTGAAGGTGGATAAATCATCTGGACCGGATGGACTACATCTCAGGGTTCTAAAAGAGAACCCTCTTGGAATCACTAGAGGCAGAGAGGGTCCCAGAGGACCGGAAAGTAGCTAGTGCAACACCGCTGTTTAAGAAGGGAGGGAGGCAGCAGACGGGAAATTATAGGCCGGTTAGCCTGATTTCAGTCATTGGCAAGATTTGAGAGTCCATTATTAAAGATGAGATCACGAAGCACTTGTAAGTGCATGATAAAATAGGACTGAGTCAGCACGGCTTCATCAAGGGGAGGTCATGTCTGACAAATCTGTTAGAGTTCTTTGAGCAGGTAACAAGAAAGTTAGATAAAGGAGAACCAGTGGACACGATTTATTTAGATTTCCAGAAGGCCTTTGATAAGGTGTCACGTAGGAGACTGTCAAATAAGTTAAGAGCCTATGGTGTTAAGGGTAAGATCCTGGCAGGGATAGAGGATTGGCTGACTGGCAGAAGGCAGAGTGGGGGGATAAAGGCGTCTTTTTCAGGACGGCAGCCGTTGACTAGTGGTGTGCCTCAGGGGTCGGGACCACAACATTTCACAATATACATTGATGATTTGGAAGAAGGAACTGAAGGCACTGTTGCTAAGTTTGCAGATGATACAAAGATATGTAGAGGGACAGGTAGAACTGAAGAAGCAGAGGGGCTGCAGAAGGACTTGGACAGGTTAGGAGAGTGGGCAAAGAAGTGGCAGATGGAATACAATGTGGGAAAGTGTGAGGTTATACACTTTGGAAGGAGGAATGGTGGCATTAACTATTTTCTAAAGGGGGAAATGCTTAGAAAATCAGGAGCATAAAGGGACTTGGGAATCCTTGTTCAAGATTCTCTCAAGGTTAACGTGCAGGGTCATTCGACAGTTAGGAAGGCAAATGCAATGTTAGCATTCATGTCGTGAGGGTTGGAATACAAGAAGTCTCACAACACCAGGTTAAAGTCCAACAGGTTTATTTGGTAGCAAATAAACCTGTTGGACTTTAACCTGGTGTTGTGAGACTTCTTACTGTGCTTACCCCAGCCCAACGCCGGCATCTCCACATCTGGAATACAAGAGCAGGGATGTATTTCTGAGGCTGTATAAGGCTCTGGTCAGACCCCATTTGAAGTACCGTGAGCAGTTTTGGGTCCCGTATCTAAGGCAGGATGTGCTGGCCCTGGAAAGGGTCCAGAGGAGGTTCACAAGAACAATCCCTGGAATGAAGAGCTTGTTGTATGAGGAACGGTTGAGGACTCTGGGTCTATACTCGTTGGGAGTTTAGAAAGATATGGGGGGATCTTACTGAAACTTACAGGTTACTGCGAAGCCGGATTAAGTGGATGTGGAGAGGATGTTTCCACTAGTAGGAAAAACTAGAACCAGAGGGCACAATCTCAGGCTAAAGGGATGATCCTTTAAAACAGTGATGAGGAGGAATTTCTTCAGCCAGAAGGAAAGCAAACTTATAATATACCAAATTAGATCACAGCTTTGTGATCATGCCCTCTTTTACATATTATCCATGACCAATACCTGTTGCAAAGATGTCAGACACATTGCTGTTGCTTGTTCATACAACAAACTAACTTCTGAGAGGCAGGAAAAAGATAACTTTGATGTAAGCAAATAATAGTGAACATGACGGAAAGCTGTGGAGGCCAGGTCATTGAGGGTCTTTAAGGCGGAGCTAGATAGTTCTTGATTAAGAAGGGAATCAGGGTTTATGGGGAAAAGGCAGGAGAATGAGAAAAATATCAGCCATGATTGAATTGCGGAGCAGATTCAATGGGCTGAGTGGCCTAATGCTGCTCCTATGTCTTATGGTCTTAATATTACAATAATATTTTGTAATCTTGAAGATCTCTATCACATCATCTCTTAATTTTTTTAGCTCTAATAGAAAAGCCCTTGCTTCGCAAATCTCTCCATGTCGGGATTGCCTCACTACGTGGCACAGACTCGCACAAACCAGTCGACAGATACAAACATAATTTAGTCAACAAACCAAACCACTTTCATCTGGTCAAAAAAAAGTGTCTACTTTTTAATCGACAGAAACAAGCAATTCAAACTTTGTTACATTCAGTTTTACTTACATCCATCCTGATAAGATCAATTTCTTTTGTAACAATATTTATCCATCTTTGTGCAAGTTGATTGACTCATGAACTACTCAAATCGCACTTGGGGGACGCTGATTTTGCACCGCTGTCTTCTGGTTGTATGTTCAAAGTTAAATATCCAACTTACATCAGCATTATCTATGCTTCTGATTTGCATAAAGTCTCTTCTCAATCTTCTTTTCTCCAGCGAATACATATTTGTTTCTGCCAGCTTCTCTTCATGAAACAGTTCAATCTCCCGGATCATTAATTTTCTGAATCCTCATCAATACAACAATAACCTTTGACAATAGAAGTCCCAAAATTCCACAGCAAGTCTAATATATTGCTCCATCAGTGATCTTTACAAAATTAGAATGCGTTTTCAAACATATCAAATATTTTTTTGAGAACAGTAGTTTAGTTGAAGTTAGCATCAAACATTGCTGCTCATTTATATTGATACCATGCAACAGGCAAGCCCGCTAGAGACTCAAAACCTCTGAGCACAGCTCTCTATTTCTCTCCTTTGACCAGCTATCAAACCTATGGAGCGTTTAAATTGATGTTAGAGCACCAGGTGAGTGGCACTCAAACCACGTTCCTGATGTTGTCCAGCGACTTCCTGGAAAGTGCAGTGCAAGTTTCTTGCGAGGATAAGTTTAGACTTGGTAACAAAATCCTCCACGGCTGAATGTCCTGCTGACATTGCCTCCTCTCACAATGAATGTCTGAAGTACCATGATGCCAGTGTCAACAACTTTGACAGGAAAGACAAAAATTGGGAATCACATTCTTTTGTAAACTACGGTGGTGGGGGGAGATTAAAACAAAAGGGAACTGCTGGACATAGGCTTTTTTTCTGTACTGGTATAGGAAGATGTAATATACGAGAGAAGCAAGGAGAACATTAAGCTAATTTAAACAAATGATTAATGCCTTGCACATTGAACTGAATCTCTCTTCACCTGAACATATACATATTTGAATTACTGTAAATCACACCTTAATTGGACATTCTTGCAGTTATATGAGGAAACAAGTCTACGTTTTGAAAGTTGGTAAAAGGTGAAAAAGGGAAATACTGTCAGAGTCCTTTGTGATTCGGAAAGATCTTGGTAATAAAATAAGAAGTGTTGCAAATAAAGTGATGCCACTGTTTGAGCAGCAGCCACAAAGTATGGTATTAGCCTATATAGCAGTCACATGCTTCCATTTGAACAGTCACCGTACTACAAAATACCAAAGTCATGGTATGTTTGATATTAAAGGGCTGCCACAGCAAACCATTTCCACCGGCAGCTTAACACGATTCTTTCATTACAATTTCCACATTTTTTCACATTTTCTGTTGTGTGAGGACGAGAGAAGGCTGGTATAAACTGCAGGTACCATGCAACATGGGCCACTATTTATTTCTTGACAATTTGGATGACGTCCTCATGCTCCATTATGTGAGTCAGTCCCACTCGTTGAGGACTATACTTTGTACTTGTTCCCTAGAATCGAAAAAGTAATATTCCTCGTAAGCAGAAAGTTTTATTTCAGATGTGAACAAGTCTCAAATATTTTAAATTTGCAATTCAGTGTAGAATGTCAACATACTCACCCAGACAAGAGCATATTTGAACTGGCTTGCTAAGGTTCTATGAATTCGATGGCACTATAACAGGAAGGCAAAGGCAGTACATTTAAAATCTTGCATGCTGCTAAGTACACAACACAGATTAAATTGCTGAATCAATCAACAAGAATCTCGCTAATTCAGAATAAAGCAGTACAGTCAAAAATATAATGGTCAACATGAAGAGGCCACACTCTGTTTTGTCACCCATAATCTTCATCTAAAATGAAAAAGTAAAATAAGACTGCTAGAGTTGAAGTGAGACCCCTTTAAGGGGCGAGCACTGGTTGGACCCTGTGACTTATTCATCCAGTAGGACGGGAGCATGTGTGGCCGAAAAGACAGCGTGGTCTTTTGTCCTCAGTTCTTGGATTTGGAAGTTGAGAAAGTGTGGACTGTATGGCAACACACTGTATGTAGTTCGTGTTGGTAAATAATTAGTTCATTGTTGATTACTGACTGGTGGTTGTCTGGAATCTACATTACTACACTGGCGGTGAGGAAAAAAAATTGGCATGACATTTCAGAGCAGAAGAGGCTTGCATTCTGATTCAAATCAATCTCAACAACCAGGAAACAAATTACCATCATGCTGTTTTTCGGTAAAATTGAACCATTTGATGTAAATGGAGAAAATTGGGTGCAATACGGAGAGTGCATGAGTTACATTTTTTAGATTGAATGATATAGAGTGGGAGAAAAAGGCAGAGTTACCTTGCTTACAGCAAGTGGCACCCAGACGTATGAGGTAATAAGTTTGACTTACTCGGAGCTTCTGGACTCAAAGTAATTTACCAAGCTCGTGGAACTGGTCAGGAATCATTACCATCCAAAACCCTCTATTATTATTCAGAGCTACAAATTTAATTAAACCAAATCCAGCTAAGCTGCTTAATTTGTTAGAGTTATAGTTAAGCTGTGTTATTAAATAAAGTTTGTTTTACTATAAAAGATTCCTAATTTGTCAGCAGAATAACTCCTGGAGCAAAGCATCCGATCCTCGCATTTATGCCAAAATAAAAAAGTCTTGGGGTCTTGTCAGGTGTCCGAAAGTAACTTGGGGTTCTGGTCCAGGACCCTAACATTACTTTGGTTGGTACTATTGGCCGGCATGCTTGAGGCTGACGACACCACCGACTCTTGTGAAGGTTCTTTTTTCCTCAGATGGTCCAAATGTTTCTTCAGGATCTTATCCTGTGCTCTTGCTTCATTCAATACTGGTCCTGTCTTTGCTGCAACAATTCCAGAGATCCAACTAGGGCCACTTACAAAGTTCCTTAGGAAAACTGGGTCGTCGAATTCAAATGTCCTCTTTGTATTTGACGCATCATGATTTCTTTTTGAATACTCTGCCTAGACTCTACCCTTCCGTAAAATTTGGAACTACCAGGCTCAGCCTGGTGTGCAGCCGATGTCCCATTAGCAGCTCTGCTGGAGCTATTCCAGGACTACATCTTGCTACTGTGTGCAGGGTGATCCAGTATGCCACATCTCTGGGTCATCCTTGTAACAGATTTTCCATGGTGACACTGAAAAACTGCACATGCTGAAGATACTACAGATGGTAACCAGGCTTATTCATACAAGCCTTTGTATATAGATGGTCACATACCCCCGGGCCAACTGATCTAACTAAGCAACTAGCTAATTTAACATATGTCTTTGGTATAGGGTCTTGGTCTAATTTGGCAATTTGATTGACAGTTAGTTTGCAATTTCCGCAAATGTGGACTCTCTTGTCCGGCTTGGTGACAGGAACAATTGGTGCTGCCCACTCTGCAAACTGAACCAGTCTTGTGATGCCCAAGTCTTCAAGGTGTTTAAGCTCTACTTCCACTTTCTCCAGCATGGAATAGGACACCGGTCTTGCCCTGTAATACCTTGTTGGGGTTTTGGAATCTATTTATATCTTAGTTTGGAGCACTTTTATTTTTCCTAGCTCTTCTTGGAAAACCTGCGGATAACTTTGGATGTCCTCATACAGGCTCCCCTCATTCAGTTTGAATATCTCTATCCAATTTAGTTTAATGTGTTGGAGCCAGTCACGCCCCATTAGACTCAATCCTTGTCCTAATATGACAATAAGTGGGAGCTGAGTTTTAATCACTTAGGAGCAACTTAGCACGGCCAATCCATCTAACCTGCACACCTTTGAACTGTGGGGGAAACCGGAGCACTCAGAGGAAAACCCATGCAGACATGGGAAGAACGTGCAACTCACACAGACAGTCGACCAAGGCTAACCACTGTACCACCTTGCCGCCACCGACTGCTGTTTGTAAACTACCAGGGTCACTGTGGCTCCCTTGATTTTAAGCGCCCCACCGGTACAGGTGGCTAGCTTGACTGTGAAATTCCTCAGGCTCAATGGTTGGACCTGTCTTGCAAGTAGCAGGGCAGGGTGTGTTGCGGAAACCTTGGTGTCCACCTCCATTTTAAGTGGACATCCATTCACTAGCAATACCACGGTTATTGAGGCCACTTTGCCCTCTGATGTGGTTTAATGTTAACACATTCTGTTCTGGTAAAAGGCACTCTCCCTTGCTGTGGGCCAATGTTGACTTCTGTCCCCTTTCTGAACTCGGCAGGCTCGGTTTGTTCTTCCATCTTTGCCTTAAGTGAGCTCTTCCACCATATTTGAAACACTGTGCATCTCAATATCTACACTTCTCCGGGGTGAGACTTTCCCCACAACTAAAGCACTTGTTAAAATTCCTTGTCTGATTGTGGCGAAGGATTTGACTCCAATTTTCTAGAGCCGCAACCATTCCTTTCTCTCCCCAGGCACCCTCCAACCTGGTGCTGTTGCTACCTGTGGCCTCTGTCCCAAACTGGGACCTCACCTCCGAGCATGCTTTTCAATTCTTGGGTGCCTTTTCCTGCACTTTCCATGGGTAAGGTTATCTCCATAGCCTTTTACAGATCAAGCTTTGACTCTGCCAGCAACTTCTTTTGGATTGCTGCGCTATCCATTCCTTAACATATCATTGAGGCATGTTTCAAATTTGCAAGCAACTGCCAACTTCCTTAACCTTGCAATAGAATTCACCATGATACTCCTGGGGCCCTCTATTTTGGCATAAATGCAAGGATCGGATGCTTTGCTCCAGGAGTTATTTGGCTGACAAATTAGGAATCTTTTATAGTAAAACAAACTTTATTTAATAACACAGCTTAACCATAGCTCTAACAAATTAAGCAGCTTAACTATTAACAGTTGAACAATATTTAAAAATGAAAGGAAACACCTTTAATTTCTAACTTATGTCTGTTTTAGTTCCAAATAAGCAACATTCCTCTTACAGACTTAAAAGCTACTTTAAATACAGTTAGCAACCATAAATGTACTTGCTATAATGGGTGCAGACAGATTTGAAGCTTTTAGAGAGAGAGAGAGAGAGAGAGAGAATGAGTTTCAGCAGCTTGCAGAAAACATGTCTTCAAGCAATTCCCAGCCAGAACTTAAAAGCTATTTCTCTCTGCTACGGACTTCGCTCCTCCCATTAACCACATCATCACATGACCCTGTATACCTAAACCCACCTTCCATTCCTTTAATCAAAACCCCAGGGGAAATCTCCACCTATAAACAAAATCCATTAGCTCTATCCTAAGTAAACACCAAATTGATAAAATGAGCAATTATCTTGCATCCTAGCATGAGCTAAATATTTTCCAGACACAGAGATTGCCTGCAGAATAGGCCTGAATCTGTAAACTGTCTCCTTAAACATAAATATATATAGCAACAGCACACTATCATAGTAGACAGAGAAATGAACAGGCCTCTACCAATCTGGGCTATAGACATTTATGGTCAATTGTACATGATCATTGCCCTATTGGAGAGCAGCCATCACAAATCAAACCAATGACAACTTACATTTATATATCCACTTTAACAGGGGAATACTCAAGACAAAACAAACAACAAAGCAAAGGAAGAGTGACCAGGAGTGACCCAATATTTGGTCAAAGTTGTGGGGTAAAAGAGGAGGGAAGTAAAGAAGATTTAGGGAGGGAAATCCAAAGCAGGAGAAACCTCCCTAGTTTGTAATGTCCAATAATCATCATGAATGCTTGAGCAGCAGCAGAGAAATGGAATGCAAAGGACTTAGACTGACACCTAGCTTCAGTTCAGCTTTATAGAAAATTCAGCCTCGAGATGTTGTTGGATTCAAATTATATCTGAAGAGTTTAGCTAAAAGGAGATTGGCAAGGGAAGCTTATTTTCAGTTGAATTCATAACACTAGGAATGGGGTGACAGGACCCTTTAGAATGGTGTGGAATGCAGGAAGTAGGCCTTTCAGAGACTTATATCTGCATCAGGTTCTAGAGAGTCAACTCTTTCTCATGAGCTGAAGACCGATGACCAATGTTTAAAACTCTGAAAAATTGATCAGTGGTCGAGTGGCCATTCATGCTGAGTGAGAGAGCAGTTTAGAGAGACTAGCTTATGAATAGCAAGAAGAGAAAGGAGGTGCAGAAAATTTTGAGCTTTCCTGGGGCTGTCCAATAGTTATATGATTTTGGATAACTGAGAGCACAACTACAACAGTGATTCTCAAAAGGTTCTAAACATTGTGGTACAACAATGAAACAAGATACGCAAGGCACGGAGAAAAAAGCTACAAAGGAAAAGACAAAAGCAATGTACGAAAGTAAAGGATTGCATAGAAACAATGATGGCGTGTTTTGCAGTTCCAAACCAAACCCCATATGGTGTTTTGCCTTTCTTGCACCAAGGTGAGGAACATCATCCAGAGATTCAATAAATCTCTGGTGAGGAAGAACAAAACAAATGATATAATAAGTTATTTCTTGGAAGCCATGCATTTGGTTTGTAGGAGCTAACTAAATCTATAGGCCAGTAACTAGTGGGAAAGATAGAGGAACAAATATGCAGCATCTGCAATATTTTGCTTTTATTTTAATGTTAATGATTAAAGAATGCAAGACTTGCATTTGCATATGGCTTTTCGTGACCACTGGATGCCTTAAAACATTTTACAGCCAATGAAACATTTTTGAAGTGTAATCACTGCTGTAATGTGGGAAATTGCACACAGCAAGCTCCCACAAACAGCAACGTGTGAATGACCACATCATTTGCTTTTTGTGATGTTGTTTGAGGGATAAGTATTGGCTAGGAAACCAGGGAAAACTCCTCTGCTCTTCCTCGATAAAGACATGCGATCTTTTATATCATCCTGAGGGCAAACAGCGTTTTGGTTTAATGTCTCATCTGAAAACTCTTGAGTGTGCAGCACTTTCTCAGCACTATCAGAATATCAGCTTTGACTTTTGTGTTCAGGTCCTGGAATGTGACCCAAACCCAGAACCTTTTGATTCAGAGACAAGAATGCTTCCAACTGAGCCACTGTTGACAAAAAGGTTCAAAAGCTACAGAATAGTGATAATGAGGGGCTTTAGTTATCCTAACGTAGACGAGGATACTAAAAGTTAAAAGGCCAGAGAGAGGGGGAAAGAGTTATTTGGCGTGTGTTCAAGGGAACTTTGTTGACCAGTATATTTCTGGCCCATGTGGAAGGAGACATTCCCGGATCCCGGAATGGATGTGTCAAGTGGATCAAATTTCAGTAGGCAAACATTTAGGGAACAGTGATCTTAAGAAATAAAAGCAAAGAATAGTGGAAAAACTCAGCAAGTCTGGGAGCATCTGTGGAGCGAGAAACACAGTTTAACATTTTAAGTTTGTATGACTCTTCTTCCGTTTCTCTCCCCACGCATGTTGCCAGACCTGCTGAGTTTACCCAGCATTTTCTGCTTTCTTTTCAGATTTCAGCATCTGCAATACTTTGCTTTTATTATAGCATCATAAGGTTTAGGTTAGCTATGGAAAAGGACAAGGAGTAATAATGCTTAATTGGAAGAGAGCCAATTTCAGTGAAATGGATCTAGGCCAGGAAAATTGGAATCAAAGATTGGCAGACAAAACAACTAGAACAATGGGCTGCCTTTAAAGAGGTGGTTCAGATGCACTCAAGGAACATTGTAATGAGGGGGAGAGGTAGGGCAACCAACTTCAGAAATATCTGGATGTTATAAAAGAAATAAAGAGGAAGATAAAATAGAAAAAAAAGGATACACATAACAGCTGTCAAGTTGATAATACAAGTGAGAGCCATGCTGAATGTAGAAATGCCAAGCAGACGAGACAAAGGAACTACACCATCTACATGCACACCAAGAACAGGAAACTTGAGAAACTCGACATCACCACCAGCACGCCGGCATCTCCACATCATGAATGTAGAAAAGTCAGAGGAATGGAGAATTGCAAATGTTACACTTGTTCAAATCAAGGGCAAGGCTAAATCCAGCTACAGGCCAGTCATTTAAACTCTAGTGGGATACCTTTTGGAATTTATAATCTGGACTAAATGAACTGTTACTTGGATAATTGGGGATTATTAGGAAAAGCCAGCATAAGAGCAAACTGTATTTAACTACTTTGACTGAGTTTCCTGATGACGTAACAAATTAGGCTCAAGTGGAGTAAATGAACTTCCCAAACTTTTATAATTCGCCACGATAAGCTTGCCAGCTAAACTGAAGCTCATGGAATGAAAGAGAAAGTGTCAGCTTGGTTACGAAGTTTGCTGAGTGACAGGAAACAAATGTTTGCCGATAATGACTATTTTTTTGTACTGGACAAATTTGTTATAAGATTCCCCAAGGGTTGGTACTGGGGCCACTGCTTTTCTTGGTATATATTGATGACCTGATGTTGGGTGTGCAGGGCACAATTTCAGAATTTGCAGATGATAGAAAACAGGGACAGACTGCAAACTGATGAGGACAATGGTAGACTTCAAGAAGACATAGACATGCTGGTGGATGCGGTGGACATGCGGCTGATGAGATTGAATGTAGAGTGATACATCACGGTAGAAAGAATGAGAAGAGGCAATATGAAGCAGAGACCTGGGTCTATATGTGCACAAATTGTTGAAGGTGGCAGGACAGGTGAGAAAGTGGTTATTTATAAAGGCAAGGGGCCAAATGGGTAAAGGAAGTGACCAATCTGTGCTGAATTAGCTAATTTTAAGTAGAGGGGCAGTAGACTGCTACAACCCGAATTAAGAAGAATTTTTTCTAGAAAGATGCTTTATCTTACCACATGTTCAACCGAGGCTGATCTCCTCATAATTATAGCACCCGAAAAATCTGGTCTTTCTGTTCAAAACAAAATTTGCATTAAGTTGTTCATGTGCACACAAATTTAAAACAGGAGTTAATTCTGTGTTGAATCTTCTCCTACCTCCTCTCTTTTTTGTGTAGATGCAGATTAACGCGAGGTATTCCCAAAGCATTTCAAGCAGATAGTCCAAATTCAGCTTCATTTCACAGCTAGAGAGATGGACACATTAGATACAGATGACAAACATGCTGACAAGCTCAATAATTCAAAATCAGGTAAGCTGTCATAGGGATCTTTCTTCTCATCTACAAACTGACTAAGATACTGAAAGTCACAGTAAACAGGGAAAAACGTGTTGGCATCGCAGAATCGGAAGTGGTGCAACAGGAAAATCCAGGAAAATACACTTTTAAGTATCATACTGGATTAACTCAGCAGGGCTGGCAACATCTATGGAGTGAGAAACAGAGTTAATGTTTCAGTATCACAGTATTTTGCATTTATTTAGATGTTCCATTGGGAAAACCAAAACGGTAAGTGAAATTTCAAGCTGAGAAATAAGTATTTCACAAATGTCAAAAATATTGATGGTTTAAGAACATAGGTACAAGAGTAGACCGTTCAGCCCCTCAAATCTGTTCAGTCAGATCATAACTGATTAGTATTTTAACTCCATCTTCCTGCTTTGGTTCCCTAGCCGTTAATACTGTCGCCTAGCCAAGTCTATCAATCCCAGTTTTGAAATTTTTCAACTGATGTCAGCCACAACAGCTGTTTTGAGGAAACAGGATCCAAATATCCACTAACCTTTGAAGGAAGATGCATTTCCTAACATCATCCCTGAACAACCTACCTCTAATTTCAAGGTTATGCCCCTTGTTCTAGACTCTCTCAGCAGAGGAAATAGCTTCTCTCTTTCCAAGCTATCAACTGCTTTAATCATTTTAAACATCCCTGAGCATGCCAGTCCCTAATGTTGCATATTCACAGGAATACAAACCTATCCTATGCAAACTCTTCTCAAAAATTCACCCTTTTAGTACTGGGCATCTGATGAATCACATTGCGCTCCCTCCTATCTTTCCTGAGGTGCGGTACCCAGAACTGAATGCAGTACTCCAGATGGGACCAAACCAGAACTCTGCATCTCTTGCATAACCTCCATCCTTTTGCATCTCAGCCCCACTTTGATATAAACATCCCTTCCCATTACCCATTTTAATTAATTTTGTCCCTATCCACCAGCTTTGAGAAATTTCAGTATCCGGACCCCTAAACCTCTTCACAGTTCAACTGTACAATGGGTGCAATTTAATGAGATGGGGAAGACAGAAAGGGTCGTGGGAATAATCGTGTTCAATGGCTAACGTGGTGAAGTAATTTAAAAAGACAATTAGATGTTAAATTGTGCAATATTCAACGACCGAGTATTAAATTAATCTTTTACTGCCACTTCTATAAATCGTCCCCACCACAAAACAGATCTTCCTCTCCTTGCATTCTGAAGGAATCATTCCCCGTCTGACTCTGGTCCACTGTTCCATCACCCCTAATGCTGTCTTTCCTTAACCAGCACTTGCCTAGGCAAACATATGCTTCCCTCTCACAACTTCCCAGGGTCTGAAACACTCTTTCAGTCATTTACACTTCCAAACTCGTCAGGGGTTGCTCGTAATGCAGTCTCTTGTTTGCCGGGGAGACTAACACAGATTGGGTGCTCGCTTTGCTGAACATTCCTATCTCACCTGCACACATGACTCTGAACTTCCAGTCACTTGTCACTTAATTCTCCATCCCATGTTCAGGATTCTGACCAGAGATCACTCTATTTACAGCATTCCTCATGTATTTCAGATTTCTAGCATCCATCGTGTTTTGCTCTTTGTTTAAAGAAAATGAAATATCAGCCAGACCCCCCCTGCTGTTCACTGTTACCCAGTGATTTCTGCTGAAGCAGATGTATTATATCTCGTGGGGACAGGATTACAGTGACTCTGGCTATGCTCCACTCTCCATTGTTGACGTCACCACCTAAGCTCACAAGAAAAATTGGCAATTGGCATCAATAGATGAAAAGGACCCATAGAAATACAGAATTAATGATTTTTGAGCCAGGGAAAATGAGTAGGGGGGAGCGACACATTATATAATTTCTTCCACCAGTCTTGTGAGGCCTACCCATACTCAGTGCTTTCATTCCATTCAGAAGCCTAGAAAATATGGGGTTTTAAATTTCTGCACAGAATGCTGTATACATTTGAAATGAGAAAAAGCAAGATTTTATAGCACGTGACTATGTTTAGAAAGCTTACCTAATAACTACACTGTGCCACTGCCGAGCCAATCGGTCCACCTCCTCCAAGGAGATCTGATCAATTTTATTATAAACCTTTTTTAAAGGCAAAACAAAAACAATAAAATACTAGGCATTTACAGACAAATCACAGCACAAACTATATAAAAAGCGTAAAGTCTTTTTTTCAGCATTCATTGTGTAACGGTACAGAAACTGTTTAGTTAGTACAGCAAGAATTCACTCTAGGACTCCACAGAACTTGTGTAATTCTGCAGGATTGGAATTAAGTATTTATGAAATTTGAATAAAACCTGCTTAAACAGCATTTTGATTACTAAACTAGATATGGATAAACAAAGCATCTTAACAAAATCTTCTCATCTATAGAATTCGCATCTTTCCAGAATAATCTTGCTGCTCCTTTCCTGGAGGTAGCAATACCTGCTGAGTTATAGAAACCAGGCAAATGTTCTTTACCCTTCACACTCAATGTGTTGGCAAGGTAGTCACCACAGAGGGCATCACAGCTAGCCCAACCTTGTCCTTGCCCAATACTTGTACATATCCATCTTTTAACAGAAAGATGGCGAGTGGGTAGCAGCTTGAGGTCATATTCGGGCTCCACTGCCACAATGAACATATGGTCGGCAACACCTACTGCACAAACTCAATGGGCCAATAATGCCAAGAACAGTAAAACATTTAAAGATGTCATCTAACATGTTTTTGTAACAAACAGATGACATTCTGTTCTGGTTGACGATAGTTTACAAACCAGTGACCATCCAGTAGCTTCACAATTGGCTCATAATTTACAGGTGTATTTTACTTTCTTGTTTCTGGTCAATTTTGGGGTATCTTGCTTTGAAAAGGATCTTGGTAGTTTAGAAGGTTCAAAGAGCAACATGGATTCTACCATTCAAATCAGGCAGATTATTTTCATGATGAAAAGGGGAAAGGTATATCATCTAAGGCAGGCTTTATGTGAATGAGGATATTTATCCTCCAGAGACTACAGTCCCCTTACATTGCTTTTCTCTACATTAAGTACATGTTCACAGTTGCTTTGGGGACATGCTCTGTAACTGGCCCCAAAGTTCTACAACTGCAGTGAGTGAAGGGTTTGACCTCATTTAACATTCACAAAAGTATTTGGCCTCTGCTCCCTACCTCTTAACTGTGACAGAATTATCTTCTGCAGAGACATTGGAGGACCTTTTATCTTCAAAATCATTACTTTCCTGTCACCTTCCTAGTTCACGTCAGTTGCTGAGCAGGTTAAAAAAAGTACTACATTAAAAATTATCCATCTAGTGATCGAGTCTAACTTACATAAAGACAAGGCATGTGCACACGGTTTCCAACCACCACATCGATAAACTGATCAGGAGTTGCATCTTCCCTGAAGAGAACTTCTGCATTAAAGATTTCTGGGGTGAAATCATTAAGGATCAAAAAATAACCTTAATTATTCTAATACTATAATTGAGCCAATTTTCAATTGTTGCTGCTCAGTAGTGTTGAAGAACAGGACAGGCGGTTGAAAATGAACTTAAAAAGAAATCCCCCTTACCTGGTCACCGTAAGGCAAACTTCAGGCAAGCCTCTAAATGGGGAATCACTGGTTCCACAAGAACCCAGTAAGAAGTCTTACAACACCAGGTTAAAGTCCAACAGGTTTATTTGAACCACATGAACCATACAGACTCCTACTTAAATATACAAACTGGAATCCTATACTCCCAAGAGCTACTGCTAGTTCTTCCTCATGCATGTGGGGACTGGAGGAATGGTATAATTTGCAGCCAACCATTCTGTGATTCACCCCCTGGAGTTCCTTCCCTATAGATTGAAACTAACCCAGTAGACACGGGGAAAACCAGTGAATATAGTGTATTTGGACTTGCAAAAAGCATTCAAGGTGTCACACAAGAGATTATTATATAAAAAAAGGACTCTTAATATATTATCAGGGGTTGAAACATAGAATAGAAACCCTACAGTACAGAAAGAGGCCATTCGGCCCATCGAGTCTGCACCGACCACAATCCCACCCAGGCCCTACCCCCATATCTACCCACTAATCCCTCCAATCTACGCATCTCAGGACACCAAGGGCAATTGTTTTTTAGCATGGCCAATCAACCTAACCCGCACATCTTTGGACTGTGGGAGGAAACCGGAGCACCCGGAGGAAACCCACGCAGACACGAGGAGAATGTGCAAACTCCACACAGACAGTGACCCAAGCCGGGAATCGAACCCAGGTCCCTGGAGCTGTGAAGCAGCAGTGCTAACCACTGTGCTACCGTGCCGCCCGGGTTGAGGATTAGTTTATGGAAAGAAAACAGTAATAAGTTGGGGGTGGGGGCACAGACTACAAAAATGAGGGTTGGGCCTTAACTATTTGTAAGCGATATCAACGGCCTGGATGAAGTGACCAATGTATCCAAATTTGCTGACAATACAAATCTAGAGAGAAAAATAAGCTATTAGGAAATGCAAACAGGCTGCAGAGTGATATAGATACGGTTAAGGGGCCGAGAAAATGGATATTCAGAGGTACCTGGGTGTCCTTGTACATCACAGAAGCTTAACGTGCAGGTACAGCAAACAATTAGTAAAGCAAATGGTATATCAGCATTTATTACAAAGGAATAGGCGCATAAAAGTGGACAAATCTTATTGCAATTGTGTAAAGCCTTGGTGAGACCACAGCTGGGGACTACTGCACAATTCTGGCCTCCTTACTAAAGGAAGGATATATGAGTCTTGGACAGAATACAACAAAGGCTCAACAGGCTGATTCCTGGAATTAAGGATTTGTCCTATGAGAAGAGATCGACTAGGCCTATGATCCCTAGAATTTAGAAGAATGAAAAGAATGAGAGGCGATCTCAACAAAGTGTACACAATTCTTAAGGGATTTGATAGGGTGGATACTGGTCCCAAGGCTGTGAAGTCTAGAACTAGGAGTCAGCATTTAGGTCTGAGACGTTGAGAAATTTCTTCATTCACAGAGGGGTTGTCAAACATATTGAAGACTAAGATCGACATGTCTCGGATGCGAAGGGAAATAAAGGGTATGGGGATACTGTGGGAGGGTGCAGTTGAGGTTCATGATCAACTATGACCGCACTGAATGATGGAACAGGAGCTGAATGCTCCTACTTCTTATGTCCTGGAGTCATCTCTTCTGGCTCGGCTTCATTAAGGAGCCACTAGATTTCCTGCCTTGGACTGTTGAGCTACCACTCAATCCAAACAGTAGCTTGTTAACCCAATGCAAACATGACTCCAATAAATATTGTATGACAAGTATTAGTTAAGAAACGTAATTGTGCTGACCATCTGATATAGGAAAATGTTGAAAAGCACCGAGTGATGTTATGAAAAGTAGATTCTCAAATAAGTAACTTGCTCAGGGAGGAAAATGATATCAGAATTCAATATCTAAAATTAGTAAGAGGTCTAAATTGCACACTAAGATAATTGGGATGATTGTCAAAATTAAGGATTAATGTGAAGAAAATTATATTCATGAGAGTTAACTACAACATATATTTAATTCAATTCTACAGATGATAGACACTGCAGCCATGGTGGAGAGTGTGTTTAACGTGATGGATGTGGTGAAGTGGGCTTCATTGTCCTGGATAGTGTTGAGCTTCGAGTATTGTTGGAGCTCCACAGGCAAGTGAAGAATATTCCATCCTGGCTTGTGCCTGGGTGGTGGAAACGTCTTGGGGAGTCAGCATCGCCACTCACTGCAGAATATCCAGCCTCTCATATTGTAGCCACCATGTTTAAGTGGCTGGTTCAGTTATGTTTCTGGTCAATGGTAATCATGTTGATGGTGTTGAACTGACAGAGGGATGTTTTCGGATGAAATATTAAACAGAGGTCCCATTGCCCTCTCAGGTGGACATGGAAGGTCCAACAGCAGAGCAGGACAACCCTTCATTGTCTATGGGCTAATCTTTATTCATCAACTAACATGCAAGAAATTATCTAACTATTTCTCTCTGGGCGGCACGGTGGTTAGCACTGCTGCCTCACAGCGCCAGGGATCCGGGTTCAATTCCGGCATCGGGTCACTGTCTGAGCGGAGTTTGCACATTCTCCGTGTCAGTGTGGGTTTCCTCCGGGTGCTCCGGTTTCCTCCCAAAGATGTGCGGGTTAAGTTGATTGGCCATGCTAAATTGCCCCTTAGTGTCAGGGGGATTAGCAGGGTAATTATGTGGGGTTACAGGGATAGGGACTAGGTGGTATTGTGGTCGGTGCAGACTCGATGGGCCAAATGGCCTTCTTCTGCACTGTAGGGATTCTATTTCTATTGAATGTGGCTTGCAAGATCTTGCTGAGTGCAAAATTGATTTTCTACATTACAACTGTGACTATACCTCACACAGTGTATCAATGGCTGTAAAGGGCTGTGGAATGTCCAGAAATTGTAAACATCATGATATAACTGCCTCTCTTTTTAAGCAAAAATTCTGGTGGCAACATTTAAAATTCACATGTTTAAAGCAACACCAGACCTCCTCCCACTCATTCTATCATCTTTCTCAATGCTATAAACTGCTCCTTCCTCGCCTTCCATCTTGAGCATCTCCTCCTCTCGCCACTCAACCACTTGCAGCTGACTAATCCAAACACTGAAATCCCCCCAAAACCTTGCCGTTTCTTTTAAAAATGCAGTTTTGTTTTACAAGATTAGGCTGTACTTCTAAAAGTTTTCTTCTTTGACTTGGTGCCCATTGTTTTCTGTTGTGACTTGGTATTTTTTTCCAAATTAAAGGGTGTGACTGGTGTTATTGCTTACACAGGAAGAGTCTTCTTTCACAACCACAGCCTAGAGACATCAAGGAGAAACTCTACCACAAAACGCTAGATTTTGAAATTGCATTTCTTTCCATATGGCAAAGGATACTGTATTCATGCAGGATGAGCTGTACTAGTTTTTCAGAACACTGTGTCAATGAAACTGTTGAGTTGAAAGAGATCCCACCACCTTTCTTTGGCTGAAAAGGAAGAAAGTCAAGTAAAGTTCAGAATCATAACTTGAAAATACATAACAATTAGTACAAAATTAATTTCAGTCAAGGTTAAGAATGCATCATGTTAGAAAATTCTTGCTGCAATCCAGCCAGCAGATTCTTTTCAGTTCCAAATGGAAGCAAGCAAAGTGGTTACTAGCTTTGTATACTAGTGCGAGAAGAAGCTGGGATCAGGTCATGACTTTTAAACCTCCTGGGTCTGGATAATGCAACAAGGTTACTCCCCGATTGGTGGATAGAGACCAACCAGGGAACAGCTATTCTGATCAATCTTCCACTTTCCTGGATGCTTTGTACCAGGAGGCAGCCATGCCACTTAGGACAGGGTCTCCTGATTTGGTCAGTGGTCAGACAGGAGGGTGTGACTGAGAGTGCGGCAGGTAAAAGGACCCAGAAGGTAAGAGTGCAGCCTTTGCAAATATCCAGAAGATTTGAGGTCCTCTCAGCTTGTTTGGATGAGAGTGGGGACTGCAGGGTGCATGAGCAAACTGACCATGGCATCATGGTGGAGGAAGCCTTTCAAGTGGGGTAAGCATAAAGGAATGTAGTGATAGTACAGGACAGTAGACTGAGGGGGATTGTCATTGCAGCAAAGAGCAAGTGAGAGTCCTGATGATTGTTGCCTGCCCAGTGCCAGGGTTTGGGACATCTGCTCTGGGTTGGAGTGGAATTTGCAATGGGAGGGACAGGATCCAGTTGTCATGCTTTATGTGGGCACCAATGATATAAATAGATCTCGGAAAGGGGTTCTGCATAGAGTGCATCAGGACTAGACAGTAAATTGAAAAGCAGAACCTCAAAAGTAATCTCTAGATTATTTCTGAGCCTCTTGCAAATTGGCATAGGACGAATAAGATTAGAAAAATGAAGTGTGGCTCAGTGACTGGTGTGGGAGAAGTGGGTTCCAATTTGTGGGGCGCTGGCACCAGTATTGGGGAAAGTGGGATCTGTAACATTGGGATGGTCTACACCCAAACCATGCTGGGACCAGTGTTCTAATGAACCACATAACTAAGGAAGAAGATAAGATTATAAACTAAATGGTGGGGTCAAGGGATCAAATGTGGTAAATCAAAGAGTTGAGAAAAGAGAGAGAAAGGTACTAATGTGGAAAACGATGAACAGACTGTGACAGGGAGAGAGTAAAGGGAGCATAAATCTAAGAGTAAATCAGTAGGTGAGGTTAGAGTTTAGAAAATAATAAAAGGACAAAATTAAAGGCTTTGTATCAGAATGCATTCCAAACAAAACAAATGAACAGAGCGTAAATAGTGATAAATAACTATGATCTGATATCCATTAGACACATGGTTACAGGATGACATAGATTGATACCTGAAATTAAAGGGTTGGTAACATTTAGGAAGAACAGGAAGCTAGGAAAAGGTAGAGGGGTGCCTCTGTTAGCTAATGATGGTATTAGCACATTAGAGAGGGACAACCTAACTTCAGGATGGGTTGAGATAAGAAATGATAAAGGCAAGAAGTTAATCTTGGGAGGGGTGTACAGGCCCCTGACAGTAATCACATGTTAGGACATGGTATCAAGGAAGAAATAATGGGAGCTTGTCAGAAAGGCATGGCGATAATCATGGGAAATTTTAATCTCGACATTGACTGGGGAAGTCAGATGGGCAAAGGCAGCCCAGATGAGGAATTCATAGAATGTTTTCAGAATAGTTTCTCAGAAAAGCATGTTCTGGCACCAACCAGAAAACAGGCTATACTAGACCCGGTATTGTGCAATGGAATAGGATTATAATGAGCTCAGCGAAGCAACTCCTAGGTAGCTCTCACCTGTCCTTCAGGCCCTGTCGCTTGCTCCTTCTATTTTTAACTATATATTTTTAAGAGATTCCTGAGAGACATGATAATATGTTTACTACAAGCTTGCCTGTTCTTTTTGGGAGCCAAAAGAAGAAACAATTTGTATTTATATTGCATATTTAGCACAATAAAATGACCAAAAACGCTTCACAGAAGGCACAAAGCAGACATTGAGTTGAGGTAACAACCTAGTTTATAAAGTCACACAAGGGAGAAAAACATCAACAACCCTCAAAAACTTCCGCAAAAAAAAAAGAACAAAAACTACAGCCCTCACCTTGAAGTAAATATTGGGTTTAGGCTTGTTTAATCGGATTCCTACAGACTCCAACTCCTTTTCCAGTAAATTTCTAGAGTGAAGACAGAAGTATTGTTTCAGTTCATTCTTCAATATCTAGGATCAGTTTAAAGGAAGTTTCATTCTTTTTAGCAATACAAAAATCAATCAATCTGATTCTTGAACAGTCAACGGCAGTGGTTAAGCATGAGACCCTTTCTCTCCCTCACCAGCTAAGACAAAGTGAAAATGCCTTTACACCACGTCTTCTACAACCTGAGGAAGCTGCAAGTGTTTTCTGAAGTTTGGTCACTGTTGTAATGCAGGGAGACAAGAGGGAAAAATAGAAAACAGGAACTAAAGTAGGTCATTCGCCTTTCGCGCCTGCTCCACCATTCATGATGATCATCCAACTCAGTAGTCTGATCCTGCCCCCTCCACCCCCTCCAATATCCTTTGATCCCCTTCGCCCCAAGAGCTATAACTAATTCCTTCTTGAAAACATGCAATGTTTTGACCTCAACTGCATGCGGTGGTAAAGAATTCCACAGGCTGACTACTCTGGGTAAAGAAATTTCTCCTCCTCTTAGTTTACACCGTATCCTTGGATTATGACCCCTGGTTCTGGACACCCCACCATTGGGAACATTCCACACAGCCTGGCTTGGTTTTAATGGCTTTGGAACTTGTTGGGCATAGTTAGACAAATGTTTGGCTATCTTAGAAGCTGCTGTTTTAAGTCACTGAAATGCTGTTGGCCAATCTTTTAAAACTCTACTGGGAATGGGGATGGGGGGGGGGGGGGGGGGGGTGGGGGTGGTGGGAACGGCTGTGTTTCTGTGAGCTCTGGCGCTACTCATCTTTTAATCCTTTCATTTACCCTGATGCGCAGCCCTTACGTAACTAATATTGGAGTGAAAATTCTGCACCATGTCCCTGGAAGATTTCTGGTGAAGTTTTGGGACAAAGTGCTGAATAAAAAGATGAAAATCCTCGTTGGAAAGAAACAGCTCCCAGCTGCTGATTCTTTTATTCAATCGTGGATCAATTTCAACTCAAAGTTTGCCAATTACAAAGTTGTTACTGGGAGTAAGATAATACCGGGCGGCACGGTAGCACAGTGGTTAGCACTGCTGCTTCACAGCTCCAGGGACCCGGGTTCGATTCCCGGCTTGGGTCACTGTCTGTGTGGAGTTTGCACGTTCTCCTCGTGTCTGCGTGGGTTTCCTCCGGGTGCTCCGGTTTCCTCCCACAGTCCAAAGATGTGTGGGTTAGGTTGATTGGCCATGCTAAAATTGCCCTTAGTGTCCTGAGATGCATAGGTGAGAGGGATTAGTTGGGTAAATATGTAGGGATATGGGAGTAGGGCCTGGGTGGGATTGTGGTCGGTGCAGACTCGATGGGCCGAATGGCCTCTTTCTGTACTGTAGGGTTTCTATGATTCTAATATTAAAATACAACTGCAGAGTGGTATTCAAACTGTAAGTGTAGAGCTCATCTAATCCAAGACATACACAACAGCAAGTGGCTGAAGGAACAATTTGAGGTTGTGCTCAGCCATATAAATAAAAGTCTTGAAGGTCAATCTCTAATTTATGCTGAATTGCCCCAAGATAACCAAAATGGCAGTCAGGGCGTTTTAGCTGGACTCAAAGCTGAACCTTTAATCTATCTTTTCTCCTTCCACATTCTACCACTATGCTAAATTTCCATTATATTTTTGTCTTTTTGAAAAGACTGTGCATGGACAGCTTAGCTGCTTCCATATATACACACACACACACCTCTGCACATCACCCTTTGTTGCATCCAGCATCATTATTACAACATCTGCTGTCCGAGCAACTGCAATCACCTGGCGACCACGACCCTTACCTGTAACAAATTCAAAAATAATATTTCAGCAATCTGTCACTCTGTTAAGCTTCAGCAACAAACTTGTGATGACTAGTTATTGCATTTCCTGAAATCTGCTTGAGTTGCTGTTCTACAAGTTTTTCGAAAGATAGCAGAGAGGAGAGGGGATTTCATAAGAGAACACAATTAATTTGCACTGATAATTGCAACCCAAAGTATTTCACAGACAACAAAATTCTTTAAAGTGTAGTCATGGTCCAGATGTAGGGAATATATAGCCTCATACACTCACATTATCAATATTTCCAGAAGTCAGGACAAGAAGGTTCGGCCAGACATGTCCATGGATACCTCAGTTAATGAAATTGCTGCAAGAACCATATCCATCATTTAGAAAGGGTCTTTACTCTTGCATCATTTCCATGGCCCCTCTCTCCTCCAAGCCAGAGGAAGACCGTGTACAATACTGGGATTGGGACTTGGAACACAGAATTTTTTCATAGGCAACCCTACACTCAAACCTTTCCGAGCAATTGCAAGCATTCCAACTCAACAAAGGCGTATACAGACCTTGTGCTGCTCCTTCAATGATACCAGGCAGATCCAAAAGCTGAATGTTAGCTCCTTTATGCTGCATTATAAAAAAAAATATCCTGTTTTAGCAAATAGAAATCTGCTCACAATAGTTTGAGTTTTATTTTGTGGCTCATGGATGCAAAGATTTTTAACATTTATTTAAATTAAGGCATGTAATAACTCCACTCTGACTTCTTGACTCAGAAACTGACAGAGGTGGCAGCCAACCTACAACACAGATCTGGTTCCAGACTCCCTTAGCCACTCTGTTCGACCTGTGCAGAAATATACAAGCAACCCAGGATACCTCTCTTTCCAATCTCCTCTTCCACTGAGAAAGTCCTCAAGTTCTTTCTAACCAACTTGGGTGAAATCAGGAAATTAACTGTGAACCTGAGCATATTCTCTGTGGTACAGCACACTGAAACTTAACATTATACATCTACACAAATCCTCTTACTCCCTCCAGGCCAACAAGCACAATGACAACATTTTCTTAAATTCTCCTGGCTGTTTAATGCCATGTGAAAACTTAAATGAGCACCGTGGGGGGCAAAGGATGGAGGCCTGTGATGTCATCAAATTTGGATCATAGGGCCTGAACCTATTCTGCTATTCAGTCCCTTGAACCTATTCTGCCATCCCATGAGATTATAGTTGATCTTTGCCCTAATGTCATAAAATATCTGTACTTCCCACATATCTTTCAATGACTTTGACAGATTTTTGTTATTCAACGGGGAGGCAATGGCCTAGTGGCATTATCGCTAGACTGTTAATCCAGAAACTCAGCTCATGTTCTGGGGACCCAGGGATTGGAATCCTGCCACGGCAGGTGGTGAAATTTGAATTCAATAAAAAATATTTAGAATTAAATATCTACTGATGACCATGAAATCATTGTCGATTGTCGGAAAAACCCATCTGGACCACTAATGCCCTTTAGGGAAGGAAATCTGCTGTCCTTACCTGGTCTGGCCTACATGCGAGCCATAGCAATGTGGTTGACTCTCAACTGTCCTTGGGCAACTAGGGATGGGCAATAAATGCTGGCCAGCCAGTGATGCCCATGTCCCACGAAGGAATAATAAAACAAAATCTCAGATTTAAAATTAACAACTGATCAAGCATTAATTACCATTTATGAAAGAGAGTTCCAGACGTCTCCCGTTCCGAGTGTCAGGTATTTCCTAATTACACTCTTGAAAGATCGGGCTATGTTCCAAGTCCTAGGCTCCCCAACCAGCAGAAATTGTTTCTCACTATCTATCCTATCTGTTCCCCTTAATATCTTGAAAACCTCTCCCAAGTTGCTTAACCTTCTAAATCCCACAGAATACAACCCTAGTTTGTGTAATCTCTCCACACAATTTAACCCCTGGAGTCCAGGTATCATTCTGATCATTTTGGATCAAGTACCAAACTGGGGAAGAGTTCAGCTGGATTCCCAAGTGCTTTAAGCCACAAATAAAAGGCCTTGATTAAGAAATCTTTTTTAAAACAGGATTAAACTTCAAACAATATTTCTGAACACAGACATGTCATGCAAACAAAAATAAAATAGAAATCCCTAATCATCCAACTGCATTGCTTTTTTTTTTACGAAGAATCTTCAAGTATTTGCTTAGCTTAAATAAGTTTAAACAGAAATGAAATTCAGTCAACATAACATTTTAATTCTGCACAAATATCAACAAGTACACAATATGAATCAATACACAAGATAAAACTGAACAAATTTTTTATTTTTGCCAAGTAAATTAACTGCTATAAAATCTAATACAGAACCCATCTCTTCGAATTTGATGAAAACTGCAAAATGTCATGTGATTGAAGCACCAAGCGCACATCTAATCAGAGCTGTGACGCTATGAGTACGATAGTCTCCTGATGGCTCAGTTAGCAAACATCCACCCATCTGGATCAACCAGTCATTTATCTTATTTTTGTTTCACGAAACCAAGCCTGTTCTTTATCGACTAGAAAGGTTCTAGATTCAAGCCCCCAGTCAGTGCCAAGGCAGCTCAGTAAGGGTAACAGCAGACCTGAACTAAAGGGGATGAGGGAAAATCAAACAGGGCTCTTGATTATTACCAGTAGCTCCATCTTGAAAGGGTATGTGTTTGGACAATGAGTGGACAGTGTGGGGCATGGTCCTCAGACTAAACCCTCCTTGAACATTGCCAATCATGCTGCTTATACTGGACTTCTAGCCTCAAAAACAAAGTCAGTGATGGGAGTTGCAATGATCGTGAACAAGTGTCTACATCATTCAGTAAAGGTCGATGGGAGGATTATATGTTGTTAGGTCATAGACCAACTATAACCTTATGGAACAGCAGAATAGTCTCAAGGGACTGAACAGCTGACTCCAATCTTATGATCCAAATTTGGTGACATTGATGAGCAATGAGAGAAACCTCTTGTCAGCCAGCGTATACATAACTTGCAGCAAAATACTTGGTGCTTTATAACAGAGAAAACTAAAAAGGATCTAACAAAAACTGCACTGAAATTACTGCACAACAGCATGAAGGGAATGTTCTCCAAGGGAATGCACTAGGTGCGTTACAATACTGTAAACTGCATTCACAGCTATCTAGTTGCTTTAGAAATTAATATAGATTTAGTCACAAGCAGTTGAGTTCCACAAATAACTGAAGTTTGAAGCTTAAAAAATAACCTCATTTGGTTAGAATTCAAATGCAAAGAATAATATACATTCTCCTGTCAAGGCCAGGGGCAGAGCATAACAGCAACTAGAGTCCAGTCTCACGGCACAAACAAAGATCCAGTGTAGTTCAATCTTACTAAGAGAACTTCTTACCTCTATGACACCTGGGATACAGGTAAGAGTTGTGAATTCATACGAAGCTGCTTCACTTGCAGTGGAAGTCATCAAACTCAGGAATGTAGACTGAAAGACAAATATTGGCCACAACTCAAGTACAAGCTCATCACAACAGAGAGAGTTACAATGCTTCAATTTAAGACCAGTGAACTAGCACTATTTCAGCCTATTTTTCTAGGTTACCACCAACTTTTTTTTATATGTTTGATCTTTCTCCTTGCAGTCCAATTTCCCCTGGGTTTAGAGTTCATGCTGTTTGTAAGCAGAGGTGACCGTGGCTCTTCCCATACATCAGGCAACCTATATTTGTTTACACTTACTAATCTCAATATTTCAAAGCACTTAATGTGCAACAAATTATTTTGTAAATTCTTCAATTACATCACGGAGTCTTTAATGTCCAATTCAGTAGACGGTAGGATTTCAAAATACAGGCAGAATACCTCAAATCTGGCAACCAGAAAACCGATGGTGTCCAAAAACTGGACATCTTTTTCTTGCGCTCCAGTGAACCTTGATCCTGCCCAACCCAGCTCGGAGAAGTTTGGTGAGCTGCCGAATACTGATTGGCTTCAAGCACCCGATGTGCTCCAGCGAAACTTGACTCCACCTGACCCAGTGCAGATGCAGCTGAGCCAGACAAAAGGCTCTTGTAGAATCCAATGAGGTACAATATTTAGCTATGCCTTGTACTTGGGGGAGTTAGGACACATGCCTACCCTTGCTAAAATATTGAATTTTGATGCCATTAAGGCCACTCAATAGAAGCACACAGGATTAAATCCAAACATTACACCTGATTCTCAATAGTCTAAAATCTATTAACAGAGCTCATCGCTTCTCGTTTTGGGAAAGCTTGATGCACCAGGCATACATCCAGTCAGAGCTGCGATCCTATGAGCACGATATTCTCCTGGTGGATTGGTTGGCAAATTGGCTGTCTTCTTGCAGCTGTCCCAAGTCAGTTCAAAGAGTGTTAAAGAGTACCCTACGATCTTGCATGAATAAAAACAGTTTTCAAATACAAGGTATTTTTAAACATCATTTCAGTTTGATTGAATCTTTTCTTATTTTAAATGGAATGAACCAACGTAAGGAAGTGGAGGAGGCGTGAAAGAGTTATTAAATCCAATGTGCGAGAAGTGAATTAACATCAGCAGCAACGTGGCATTTAAACCTAAAATGCTTTGCAATCATATCACTTGGTTTTCCGGCGACCCTTATTCACTGAATTAAGGTGTTCCAATTTGAATTAATGTGATTAATACCCCCCCCCCAAAAACCAGCACATTTTCAAATCCAGCCTGGACTCAATCCCAAGGATGATGGATATGAGGTACTCCTCCTTTTGCAGTGCTCTGAGTGATACAAGCTCTGAAAATAATGAGAGAACCTGACATGGGGATCTCAACACAAAATTCTGATGTGTCAAGTGTTCCCACGTATGACAAGTTGACAGGTATAGAAACATATGTGTACAATATTTTATCGTGACAAAGAATAGGCAAGTTCAATGGTGGTCATAGTTTACAGTGTCAAGCACATGCTGCCAGAATTTCACTAAATATATCTGGGCATGTATTAGCGACTTTCAGCCATCCTTCACTGTTGTGCTTTTCAATTTCATAGTCACTGGCATCAAGCACTATGTGGAGTGCCCTCTGTTCACCAAGATGATCCCACTATGGAACACTACACAAAATGACCACTTTCTCACTCACTCTATCAAGCACCATTAAGGCACAAAAACAAGGGGAACAAAGAAAAACCAGAGAGTGCAGACATATCTACATATATTTAGGTTCACGTGGCCTTTTATGATAAAGCATGTCCTCTTCCAAAGTGAAAGTCAAGATTACTGCAGGAAACAACGCTGTTTTGGCGACCAATGTTTTCAATGATGATATCTAAGCTCCTTCACAGTGGGGAGTGATGCAAATTGAGCAGGGAACAGAAGAGAGGTGATTGTAGTTTAACTGAAGCCATGACCAAGGAGAGGGAGACATGTGACAAATCAGAATACTTTAAAAAGGATTGCAGGGTGCAGGGAGTGTTTCCCCTCCAAATCTTCTTCGCAGCACAGATTTTGAGCTCTGACACTCCAGAAGCCCATGGAATTGGAAGCAGGAAAGAGAGGCATGGATCTGAGCTGGGAGAACACTTGAAAGTCCAGTTAAAATGTAACGACAGCTGTTAAAACTTGGTAGCAGGAGGGAAAATAATTCCTTCAACAAAAAATAAAGTTTCTACAGGGGAAGTTGCAGGGGTTTTTCTATTGTAACAGGGGCCATAAATTACACATTTCATAGCCAAGGCCATGATACAGGAGAATGTGTTAAGGACGAAAAGTAATGGTTAAACTTGTACATCAAGGAAAAGAATAGAAAGCAAAGTAGGAAATGCATTGCAAAATGTCAACAACTTGTGGAGGATGGCAGGTGAAGTTTTGGGTGCAATCCCAAAAGAATACAACGTGTATGTTTCAGGTGCTGGGTGAATAGCAGTGTACCATTTCACCATTTACTCCAGCCCGTCACACCAATCCTTTACAGTCATGATTGTCAAGTGGCTTGTATGGTTAATGTGAAGAGATTGAGAACTTAATTTGTTCTTACCTTACCAACAGAAGGGAATCCGATTAATGCTACCCTGGCATCTCCTGATTTCATCACATCAAAGCCCTCCCCTTTCGATGCTGCAGATTTTGAGGGTTCCAACAGTTGAGCTCTGTACTTAGCAAGCTTGGCCTTCAACAAGCCCAGGTGGTATTCAGTGGCTGCAAAACACCAATCATATTATTGTGACACTAAAAGATAAAGTCACCATAGTCCCAGATGACCACAGGCTGTGACTGGTGGTGATTTTAACAAGAGGATCACCACACACCAGGTGAGGGGCAAAGTTGAGAATCTGGGCCCTCATGAATAACCTGGATTGTCAACAGACTGATTTAGTACACGGATACCAATATAGACAAAAAATGGACGATTCGAAGATAATATTTGTTGTGTACAATCCTCTCAGTTGTTCCCCCCCATGACCCATTATTCAAGAAAAGAGGAAGGGATTGATGAGGAAATTTCAGGCCCAACTCGGCGGAGTGGAGGCAGGTCGCGCGGTGCCGGAAAGGGTGGGATGGGTTGGGGGGGGGGGTGGAGAGTGTACGTGGTGCCGGCGGTGGCAGGGGGGGGGGAGGGAATGGTTTACGCAGAGCTGGGGGGGGGGGGGGGGGGGAGAGAGTGTGTGCGTGCATACGGTGCCGGGGAGGGGGGTGGGGGGTACACGGTGCCAGTGGGGGGGGGGGGTGTACAGGGTGCCGAGAGGCGGGGTGCACACGTCGCTTGGGGGGGGGGGGGGGGGATGCGTACGTGGTGGGGGGGTGGAGTGTACACGATGTGGGGAGGGGGAAACTGTACACGGTGTTGAGGGGGGGGGTGTGTACACGGTGGGGGGGGGAGTGTACACGGTGTGGGGGGGGGAACACGGTGCCAGTGGGGGAGGGGAGGGTGTACAGGGTGCCGAGAGGCGGGGTGCACACGTCGCTTAGGGGCGGGGAGGGGATGCGTACGCGGTGGGGGGGGGGGGGGGGGAGAGAGAGCGTACGCGGTGTGGAGGGGGGGAGGAGCGTACGCGGTGTGGGGGGGAGGAGCGTACGCGGTGTGGGGGGGGAGGAGCGTACACGGTGTGGTTGGGGGGGAGGAGCGTACACGGTGTGGGGGGGGGGGGGGGAAGCGTACACGGTGCGGGGAGGAGCGCACACGGTGCGGGGGGGAGCGCACACGGTGCGGGGGGGGGAGCGCACACGGTGCGGGGGGGGGAGCGCACACGGTGCGGGGGGGAGCGCACACGGTGCGGGGGGGGAGCGCACACGGTGCGGGGGGGAGCGCACACGGTGCGGGGGGGGGAGCGCACACGGTGCGGGGGGGGGAGCGCACACGGTGCGGGGGGGGAGCGCACACGGTGCGGGGGGGAGCGCACACGGTGCGGGGGAGGCGCAACGGTGCGGGGGGGAGCGCACACGGTGCGGGGGGGGAGCGCACACGGTGCGGGGGGGGAGCGCACACGGTGCGGGGGGGGAGCGCACACGGTGCGGGGGGGGAGCGCACACGGTGCGGGGGGGGAGCGCACACGGTGCGGGGGGGGAGCGCACACGGTGCGGGGGGGGAGCGCACACGGTGCGGGGGGGGAGCGCACACGGTGCGGGGGGGGGAGCGCACACGGTGCGGGGGGGGAGCGCACACGGTGCGGGGGGGGAGCGCACACGGTGCGGGGGGGGAGCGCACACGGTGCGGGGGGGGGAGCGCACACGGTGCGGGGGGGGAGCGCACACGGTGCGGGGGGGAGCGCACACGGTGCGGGGGGGGAGCGCACACGGTGCGGGGGGGGAGCGCACACGGTGCGGGGGGGGAGCGCACACGGTGCGGGGGGGGAGCGCACACGGTGCGGGGGGGAGCGCACACGGTGCGGGGGGGGAGCGCACACGGTGCGGGGGGGGGAGCGCACACGGTGCGGGGGGGGGAGCGCACACGGTGCGGGGGGGGAGCGCACACGGTGCGGGGGGGGAGCGCACACGGTGCGGGGGGGGAGCGCACACGGTGCGGGGGGGGAGCGCACACGGTGCGGGGGGGGAGCGCACACGGTGCGGGGGGGGAGCGCACACGGTGCGGGGGGGAGCGCACACGGTGCGGGGGGGGAGCGCACACGGTGCGGGGGGGGAGCGCACACGGTGCGGGGGGGAGCGCACACGGTGCGGGGGGGAGCGCACACGGTGCGGGGGGAGCGCACACGGTGCGGGGGGGGAGCGCACACGGTGCGGGGGGAGCGCACACGGTGCGGGGGGGGGAGCGCACACGGTGCGGGGGGGAGCGCACACGGTGCGGGGGGGAGCGCACACGGTGCGGGGGGGAGCGCACACGGTGCGGGGGGGAGCGCACACGGTGCGGGGGGAGCGCACACGGTGCGGGGGGGAGCGCACACGGTGCGGGGGGGAGCGCACACGGTGCGGGGGGGAGCGCACACGGTGCGGGGGGGAGCGCACACGGTGCGGGGGGAGCGCACACGGTGCGGGGGGAGCGCACACGGTGCGGGGGGAGCGCACACGGTGCGGGGGGGAGCGCACACGGTGCGGGGGGAGCGCACACGGTGCGGGGGGGAGCGCACACGGTGCGGGGGGGAGCGCACACGGTGCGGGGGGGAGCGCACACGGTGCGGGGGGAGCGCACACGGTGCGGGGGGAGCGCACACGGTGCGGGGGGGAGCGCACACGGTGCGGGGGGGAGCGCACACGGTGCGGGGGGGAGCGCACACGGTGCGGGGGGGAGCGCACACGGTGCGGGGGGGAGCGCACACGGTGCGGGGGGGAGCGCACACGGTGCGGGGGGGAGCGCACACGGTGCGGGGGGGAGCGCACACGGTGCGGGGGGAGCGCACCGGCGGGGGGGAGCGCACACGGTGCGGGGGGGAGCGCACACGGTGCGGGGGGAGCGCACACGGTGCGGGGGGGAGCGCACACGGTGCGGGGGGGAGCGCACACGGTGCGGGGGGGAGCGCACACGGTGCGGGGGGGGAGCGCACACGGTGCGGGGGGAGCGCACACGGTGCGGGGGGGAGCGCACACGGTGCGGGGGGGAGCGCACACGGTGCGGGGGGGAGCGCACACGGTGCGGGGGGGAGCGCACACGGTGCGGGGGGGAGCGCACACGGTGCGGGGGGGAGCGCACACGGTGCGGGGGGGAGCGCACACGGTGCGGGGGGGAGCGCACACGGTGCGGGGGGGAGCGCACACGGTGCGGGGGGGAGCGCACACGGTGCGGGGGGGAGCGCACACGGTGCGGGGGGGAGCGCACACGGTGCGGGGGGGAGCGCACACGGTGCGGGGGGGAGCGCACACGGTGCGGGGGGGAGCGCACACGGTGCGGGGGGAGCGCACACGGTGCGGGGGGAGCGCACACGGTGCGGGGGGGAGCGCACACGGTGCGGGGGGGAGCGCACACGGTGCGGGGGGGAGCGCACACGGTGCGGGGGGGAGCGCACACGGTGCGGGGGGGAGCGCACACGGTGCGGGGGGGAGCGCACACGGTGCGGGGGGGAGCGCACACGGTGCGGGGGGAGCGCACACGGTGCGGGGGGGAGCGCACACGGTGCGGGGGGGAGCGCACACGGTGCGGGGGGGAGCGCACACGGTGCGGGGGGGAGCGCACACGGTGCGGGGGGGAGCGCACACGGTGCGGGGGGGAGCGCACACGGTGCGGGGGGAGCGCACCCGGTGCGGGGGGGAGCGCACACGGTGCGGGGGGAGCGCACACGGTGCGGGGGGGAGCGCACACGGTGCGGGGGGAGCGCACACGGTGCGGGGGGGAGCGCACACGGTGCGGGGGGGGAGCGCACACGGTGCGGGGGGGGAGCGCACAACGGTGCGGGGGAGACTGACTTCAGCACACGGTTGCGGGGGGGAGCGC